>NC_057806.1:278459507-278549410 GCF_018294505.1 Triticum aestivum
CTGGCGGGCTGCGGTGGGCGCGGGACGGATGGGGGCTGAGGTGGCGGCGCCCCATTGGAGGAGGGAGGCGGTGGAGGCGACGTGGCGGCTCCCGATTCGCCGGAGTGACGCGTCCGGCGGACATGTCCGGTGCGGGATGGACGTGTCCGGCGGCGCGAGGAGGGAGATGGCTAGGGTTTCGGGGAAAAGATCCGAAAACGAAAATGAAGGGGTCTATTTATAGAGGTAGAGGGGGCTAGGAAGCTCCAAATGAGGTGCGGTTTTCGGCCATGCGATCGTGATCGAACGACCGAGATGATGGAGGAGGTTTAGGTGGGTTTTGGGCCACTTTGGAAAGGTGTTGGGCTGCAACACACACGAGGCCTTTCGGTCCCTCGGTTAACCGTTGGAGCATCAAACGAAGTCCAAATGGTACGAAACTTGACAGGCGGTCTACCGGTAGTAAACCAAGGCCACTTGGCAAGTCTCGGTCAAATCCGGAAATGTTTAACCCCCACACACGAAAGAAAGGTAGAAATGACCACCGGAGGAGAACGGAGCGCCGGAATGCAAAATGGACAACGGGGAAAATGCTCGGATGCATGAGACGAACACGTAAGCAAATGAAATGCACATGATGACATGATATGCAATGCATGACACACAAGCAATGACATGGCAACAACAGTGAATAACAGGAAGACACGTGGCACAACGGTCTCGGGGCGTTACACCTTGGCTCCCATGGCGTGGGAGGGGCGAGAGCCCCTCCGAGATTGGATCTGTCTCTCTCTGGTTCTGCGTTCTCTCCTGGCTCTGTTTCACCGTTTCATATATATATGGAGATCCGTAACTCCGATTGGCATGAAACCTTCGCCGTGATTTTTTTCCAAATATTAGCTTTCTTGCGGCAAAAGAAGAGCGTCAACCGCCTTACGGTGGGCTCACGAGGGTAGGGGGCGCGCCCTAAGGGGGGGGGCGCCCCCTGCCTCGTGACCACCTCGGGCACTGGTTCGCGTTGATTTTCCTTTCGAATTTTCCATATTTTCCAAAAATAAGCTCCGTCCGTTTTTATGCCGTTTGGACTCCGTTTGATATGGATATTCTGCGAAACTAAAAACATGCAACAGGCAGGAACTGGCACTGGGTACTGGATCAATATGTTAGTCCCAAAAATAGTATAAAAAGTTGCCAAAAAGTATGTGAAAGTTGAATAATATTGGCATAAAACAATCAAAAATTATAGATACGACGGAGACGTATCACACACCCCTCCCGATCAACAGGACCCCCGTTTCGACCGTAGGAGGTCCGTTTCCTCTGTTTTGCGGTACGCCAGACCCCTCCCGATCAATAGGATCCCGTTTTGAACGTGGTCGGTCGAACACAAGGCCGTTTCCTCCGTTCTGCGGTACGCCAGGCCTCGTTTCCATCGCCTATTCCGTCCAAGCCCTCTCGATGAACATGACGCATTCCGTTGCCTCCCATGAACACGACGCATTCTGTTGCCTCCCCATGAACACGACACATTCCGTTGCCTCCCCATGAACACGACGATGACACTGTTTCTCCGTTCCGACCCAGCCATGTACACGAGCCCTGGCCGTACGTATGCGCGAGTAGGCGTTTGAGACCCCGCCCGTATGTACACATACATGGCCGTATTTTCTTTCTTGCACCCTGGCCGCTGTACGTACGTGTACATGCTACGTGCGCGCCTCTACTACGACACGTGCGTGCCTCTACATCGACCAGTATATATGTACGTACACGTTCGCGACCAGAATGACAACGCTACGTACGCTTCAACCAGGTGGGTCCCGACTGTCAGGCACTTCCTTGCGTGTGAAGATGTAGCTGGTGGGTCCCAGCAGTCAGGGGCAAACATTTTTTTCACGAAATACGGTGGCCCGTCCGGTGGGTCCCCGCTGTCAGGTGGAGGAATAATTATTTTGCGCGTAATAAGGAGCACTTCCTTGTTGTGGCCTGGACCCAACTGTCAGCGTCTCCACGCACAGTACTCTTCCGATGGAAGTCGGTCGTTGACCACATTGACCATGCCGCGCCGAGAGCACCACGGCGGTGGACGATGGCGAGGCCTAGGAAGGGGACGACGCGGAGCCGGGGAAGACGCGGCAGTGGATGCCCACGTGTAGAGGAGTACGAGGGTTCACTAGTTCGCTGCGGTGTGAGGCTACCGTCGTCGCAGAATAACAGGGGGTGTGGGTGAGTAGAGGGATGGCCTGGCCAGCGGTGGGAGTAGTAGGTTGCGGTGAGGCCTCTACCGCATTGCAGCCGACCACGGGAGGCAGGAGCACGAGGCACGACCAGCGTTGGTTTGGGCGGCTGGAGCAAGAAGACCAGAGGTTGAAGAAGCACTACGACCGTTGGATGGACATCGTACGTTCACTGGAGCTAGAATCGTGCATATTGACTAAGTTGACAAAGCCCTCCGTCCCCGTCAACTTAGTAGGCCCACAAGTCAGCCTCTCACCAAGGTGGGTCCCAGCTAGCAGGGGGGTATTCATTTTTTGTGCGTAATAAGGAGGCACTTCCGGTGGGTCCGAGTTGACAGCAGGGGAACATTTTTTTGCGAAATACGATGGCCTGTCGGGTGGGTCCCAGCAGTCAGGGGCAAACATTTTTTTCATGATATACTGGTGGGCGTCCGGTGGGTCCCTGCTGTCAGGTGGAGGAATAATTATTTTCCGCGTAATAAGGAGGCACTTCCTTGTGGCTGCCATGGACCCAGCTGTCAGCCTCTCCACGTACAGTATTCTTCCGATGGAATTCGGTTGTTGACCACATTGACCACGCCGCGCTGACAGCACCACGGCGGTGGACGACGAGGAGGCCTAGGAAGGGGACAACGCGGAGCCAGGGAAGACGCGGCAGTGGATGCCCACGCGGAGAGGAGTACGAGGGTTCACTGGTTCGGCTGCGCTGCTGCCGCCGCAGAATAACAGGGGGTGTGGGTGACTGGAGTGGAGGGATGGCCTGGCCAGCGGTGGGAGTAGTATGGGGGCGGTGAGGCCTCCGCGGCAGCACAGCCAGCCATGGGAGGCAGGAGCAGGCGGCACGATCGGCGCTGCTTTGGGCGGCTGGAGCAAGAAGACCAGAGGTTGAAGAAGCACTACGGCTGTTGGATGGACATCGTACGGTCAGTCGAGCTAGAATCGTGCATATTGACTAAGTTGACAAAGCCCTTCGTCCCCGTCAACTTAGTAGGCCCACTATACTGGGTCCTAGCTAGCAGGGGAGTATTCATTTTTTGTGCGTAATAAGGAGGCACTTCCTTGCGTGCGAAGATATAGCTGGTGGGTCCGAGCTGTCAGTGGCGGTAACGTTTTTTTCGTGAAATACAGAGGCCGTTTCGGTAGGTCCCAGATGTCAGGTGGAGGAAATCATTATTTTGCGCGTAATAAGGAGGCATTTTCTTGCGTGCGGCCGTGGACCCAGCTGTCAGCCTCTCCACATACAGTCCACTTCAGATGCATGTCGGTCGTTGACCACGCTGACCACGCCACGCCGAGAGCACCAGGGCAGTGGACGACGGCGAGGCCTAGGAAGGGAATGACACGGAGGCAGGGAAGACTCGGCCATTGTTTTTGTTTCCCACGCGGAGGGGAGTACGGCTATACGTGGGTTTACTGGTTCGTCTGCCATCGCCGGAGAATAACATCAGGTGTAGGTGAGTAGAGGGATGGCTAGGCCAGCGATGGGAGTACGGTGGGGTGGTGAGGTCTGCGCGGCAGCACAGCCGGCCGCGGGGAGGAAGGAGCAGGCAGTCCTGCCGGTGCTTGTTTGAGTGGCTGGAGCAGGAAGAGCAGAGATTGAAGAAGCACGACGGCCGTTGGATGAACATCCAACAGTATAAAGGCCATCTGTCGAAAGCCTCAAATCTGTGGAAAACAGCATACAACCCATCTGCCATTATTTCAAATAATTTACAGCCCATTTGCTAATTTTTACGGGTTTTTTGGAGCTCATATTCTTTATGTTAGCATTACAACCCATATTGTGGCCATGGTTAAAAAATTATATGAAATTTTGCATATGCCGGTGCGGTCTGAACTGTTTTTAATCCCGAAATCTCGAGTCACATTCAGACTGATTTTAAAAATAAATGTATATCAATATAAAATCCAATAAATTGTCCATGCATAAAATCAATGCAATTTAAAATCTCGAAATAAAAAAAAGATATTTGAAAATAATTACCGGTTTGATGTGTTTTAAAAATGTACAACCCATTTCTCATTACTGATAGGCCATTTTCTCGGCCAGCTGAATGAAGCTCTCCTCGTCTTGAAAGATTTGCAGCCCAACAGGCCTGATAAAGCGACTTACTTGACAAATCACAAAAGAACTGGGCTAGCCATTTTCAGAAAGAAAAAAAAACTATTGGGCTGGTCTGTGGTAAACATAAAAGAAAAGGATGTCTAGACAGGCCAGAGTGTCCCGCACAGCCCAGTTGACACCCTGCTTCCGTCTCAAAAACAAATTAGATAAATGCCACTCCAACTATGGCGATTCATAAAAATGCCACTGCAATTTCCAAACTTTGAAAAACGCCACTCCAGACTTCGAAAAATGCCACTAGAAATGGCATTAAATGGCATTTTTCAAAGTTTGGAAATTGTAGTGGCATTTCTCGGATACACCAGATTTGGAGTGGCATTTATCAAATTAACCCAAAACAAAAGTAACTGTGCGAGTTGCTGGGTCCCTGGTGTCAACCGCTCGTTGTGCAATTCTCTCGTTTATTGACTACGTTGACAATGGCATGGGACCCAGATGTCAGAAATCCACTAGGAGGAGCCATTTTTTTATTGGCTTGAAATAAGGAGGCACTTGCTTGCGTACTGCCATGACCTTGGTGGGTCCCTGCTGTCATCCTCTCCACATACAATCATCTCCTGATTGTGTACGCGTCAACTTGCTAGGCCCACAAGTCAGCCTCTAAACCGTGGAGGACAAATACAACCCATTTAAAAAAATAACAGCCCATTCCATATGTTCAAACGGAAAGTTCAACATTCAGACCAAAGTAACAGGTCTGATCCACATATAGAGTACTGAACTTCCACGTTGACAACCATCATAGCCAAGTTAACTATCTACTCCCACTAACACTCTAGTAGCGTACAAGCACTAACTTACTCTTAGCTAACTAGACGATGCCGACCGCCATCTGCTGTCCATGCTAAACGCCGGCACCGGCGTCCTCCGCCTTGCCTCGGACTTGCCAGAGGTGCGATAGGGCGCGTTGCTCGCACGCGTTGGCCCTTTCCATGCCGGCGTGGTCCACCAAAGCTTCGGCTTCCAAGCGGGAAACCCACTTGACAAGCTGGTAGTAAAAATCGGCGTCGCGAACGCGTGCGTGCCCGACAGCCTCCAGGGCTATTTGCCGGGCGCCGGCCTCCACGTAGTCGGCCCAGTTGCGGGCGCTCTGCTCGTGACTCAGAGCGTCAGTGCGCTACTGCTCCATGTCCCGCTGGCGGCACAAATCGGCGATACGCTGCTCCTCCGCCAGGCGGTCGCGCTCCAACAACTCCTGCTGCTCCACCATGCGGTCGCGCTCCAACAACTCCTCGATCTCCGCATTGCCATCTAAAGACAGATAGAATGCCTCCTCCCTCCGTCTGCCTTCTGGTGAAAACCCGAACACTAGTTCCGACGGTGACAGCCTCCGGCGTCGCCTACCGCGGACGGGCGGGGGCATGGCGGACGTGGCGAGCGACATCGGGCCGGTCGGGGCTTATGAGGATATGGCGAGTTGGGTCACGGTGGCACCTGAGAAGGCCGGGAAACAGTACTTATAGGCGGAAGGTAGTGCGACGGTCATCGGCATTCAATGCATAATGGCTTAGCGCGCCAGCTTGCCATGGAAAACTAGAGAAACTGAAATTATGACTGTGCCGTCCCGTCCCATCTGGGTCGCACGCCGGCATGGCGGTCAAACGAGTCCACTCAAATCATCTCCCTCCTTGTCAATAATGATTCCACGGATTTAAAGCGTATCTTTTTTTGCATCAGTTAGCTGCCTTAATTACGACCGGCTGCATGCAGGCACTCAGAATCGCTAGCAGGCAGTACGCGAAGCAGCATGCAACGACTCGCAGCCGAGGGCACGCATGCAACCACTTAAATCGTTGGAATTAATTAGGCTTAAACTTCTGCATGCCATTAATTATTGTCATGCCTTGGTCTTGCTGCTTTGCTCACGAGACTAATAAATCCCGGACGGAGGGAGTACCTTGGTTGGTGAGAGGTTTGAATTAAGCCTGCAAACCAGAAAGGAGGTACTCCCTCCGTTTTTATTTAGTTCGCATATTAGCTTTGGTCAAAGTCAAGCTTTACAAACTTTGACCAAGTTTATATACAAAAATATTAAGATATACAATAACAAATCAACAACAAAAATATTAAGATATACAATAACATATCATATACAAATATGTAGCTCCAAAAGCAGAGATCTAGAAAAAACATCTGTTCTTCCTACTAACATATATGCTTCTCTTGGCCAACATTCAGTACAGATTGAAAGACAAATTTGTTTGTGAAGTCTACAATTCCTCTTGCGAACGTAAGTGGTTTCACCAACAGCTGGAACCATGAGAATGAACCACACATTATGGAGAAACATCCACTGCAATATGATTTGGTCTTCTCTCGATCACACCGCGAGACTATTTTCGGAATACAAACTTTAACTTAGGCAAAATGATGCTCATTGTATAATCAGACCAAAGCAATGAAGCACCTAGTGTTGGCCAATAAATAGTACAATACTACTTTTCTGCAGTCCATGAAGTGACTATCTAATCTTTCTGTGTCTATTTTCAAATGGCACTGCATGCAGTGACTATACTATTCTCTTGTGCAATTCAACCAAAATTGCGGACACTTTGTTTGTTTGCCAAATAGCAACGGGCAGACATCTCTGTCTGCACAAAATATCAAGTAGCTAGTAAACATATACCACACCTTGTATTTTCGGTTTAAACATGTCTCTTCCGCTTAGCATCTGTCATGTTCTGCACTGGACAATCTGATACAGTTATGTTTTGCCCTGGACAATTTCATACTGAATTGATTTGCTGGTTCAGAGCAGAAATATAGCGCCTATTCTTCATCAGACCAAGGATACCCATGTTCGCAGTGATGGAAGAGGTGAAATCAATACAACCGAAATTGAGCATCCAATCATTGAATCCTGTCCTGCACCTCCAATGTAGGTCCACCCTGCCAATAAATTCACATGCAAACCACTAGTATTACTATCTAATGATAGTACAAAAAGAGTAGCAAGATAGTAGCAAACCATGTACCTTCGTAATGAACAGCTCATAGTGCCACCAATTGGATATAAAGGTTTGGAAAAAACATGCTCCTAATGTTGAACCAGTTGGACTTTTTGTGCAGTTCCACTAAAATTGAGCATCCCTGTTTGCATAGATATTGAAAGTGTGATTACTCTAAAAGTGGCACTAGTTGGAGCATAGACTCACAAATATAAGCATTCCAATTTCATAATGGGAAAAGGTAGCAATACTATTTCTAACCACCTGTTTGAAGGAATAAATAAAGTAACATCAGCTGATGCCAGCAAGGCAAACATAGTTTTTTCTGAAAAACTGAGCCATTCTTGACCTTTCCTCTTTTTTTAAGCAGATTTTGTGCAGTTCTACTAAAATAAAATGCCATCACCGCCTTGACAATTCAGTGACATTGTACAAAAGGAAATGACTTAACATTACATCATGATGTCAGGTATGTAGTCGACAGGCATTAGAGACAAACATACATACCTCCTCCGATAACATAATGAACATTAATTTTAACAAAGGTGTGACTAGCTTTACCGGGATAATTTGAGTGAACTCTACACCCTTTGTTCCTTAATATAAGACGTTTACGCGGTTCAATTTAAAGTACCCAAACGTCTAGTATTTAGAAAAACAGGTAGTAGTTTTTTGAGCACATATCTAGGAAAGCTTGCCACACTTTATTTATGTCCATACGCTAATGCAACACCATTCGAATACTACAAATATACACTAATCCAGTGGCCAGTGCAACAGTAGAGTAGTTAGTTTATTACAGGGTACAGTACAATGGTTTTACTGAAGAGAATTCAATAAACTCTAGCACTGGAAGGTTTCTATAAGAATTAACAATACAAAATGTAAAGGTAACAAGTTTCAGCATTGGTATACTAGCTCTACATGAGCATTAAACCAAATACAAAAGTCTGAAGGTAACTAGCATTATTAACTAATGATAGTATAAAAAATTGCAAACCATGTACCTCCAAGGTAAATATCATTTCGAACTCGGGGGGGCCTTAAAAATTGCTATCCCTATCTTGATAATTGATCAAACATAAAAACTTGATCGAACGAATCAAGAAAACAACCGGAGGAGGAGGTGCCCACTCTTGACCTTTTCTCTTGTCTTCATAATTGTCTGTGCAGTTTAACCAAAATAAAATGACATCAGTGCCTTGGCATTTTGGTGACACTGTACAAAAAAATTAACTTATCTCATGGAAGTGAGGTATGTAATCTATAAGCATTATCAGTGCAAAAATCTAAAGGTAGTAACAAGTTTCATCGTTGGTATACTGGCTGTGCAACAGCATTAGAATACCTTAGACTGTTGGCATTGCTTAAATTTATCGGTGGCATTAGAATGAGAGCGGCATTAGTTAAATGTGGCATCACTTTAGCAGTAGCATTGCTTGACTTGACTGCTGGCGTTATACTAACAGCAAAAAAAAGTGGCAATAAGAGCATGGGAGGCCCATTTGGACAGTGGGCGCACCAGTACGATGTACCTCCACGGACGCAGAGTGGTGAGGGAGGTATGGTTGCCCAGAGCAACAAATATCCAGGCAGCATATGTGGATTACGTCCCATTTTTGCTCTCTTTAGCCACCTTTTTCCTATGCGAGGACAACAAACCGATCGACCTGGTCATTCTCTATTGCGTTGTCATGCCTTTCTACCCTTCTTC
Source organism: Triticum aestivum (assembly GCF_018294505.1). NCBI lineage: Eukaryota > Viridiplantae > Streptophyta > Magnoliopsida > Poales > Poaceae > Triticum > Triticum aestivum. The sequence goes on from NC_057806.1 coordinate 278,468,511, forward strand.
AACCAAGAGACACGAGACTCATTCCTTAGCTACTGATTTTCCCCTTCTCAACCTAGATGCGGGTTCGATGCCTGCTCTCTTGGACAGTACAGTCTCCCTTCCTTTCCTTATTCAACCCAGACATGGATTAGTCTGCATGAAGTAGGGTTTCCTTTAATAGTGCAAATTATGGTTTTCTTCTGCATGGCCAGCAGAGCAGAGGATAGCAAATTGGGAAGATGGTGGAGTGGAAAAAGATCCACATGCAACGACGTGGCAGATGGGGCAATAGAACAAGGTTATGGTTCGAAAAGAGGTAGCATACCTGAGGGTCGGCGGGAAGTGGCTTCGCTCGTGGTTGTCGTCCTCCGCACACACTACGGCAGCGAGCTTGGGGACGGAGGCCATCCCGGTGGGCGCTAGGTCTGAGAGGACGACCTTGTCGTCAGTGCGTGACCTCGCTCGCCGACGACGAGTGCGTCAACGCTGCACGTCCTTTTTCCCCCGGCGGATCTATGACCACGGGTGAGGAGGGAGAGAGGGGCCGTCTTTTTTAGATCTGGAGAGAGGGTGGTAGTGTGAGAAGCAAGTGGGCAGCCCTTAGCAAGAAAGCGCTCAAGCTCCAGCCTATATATCTTTTTTATACTACTAGTACTGGAGGTGGAGTAGTGGTAGAGTAGTTTATATTTTCTCTGCGTATAGTACCAGTTAGTCGTGCTTCAAAACTGACCGGCACGCCATTAAAAAAATAAAGGTCGATAACTAATGCGGCACCTTGGGCCAACGCGGCCAGATCGCATTTTGCACGAGAAATTACACACCATGTTTCATTGACATGTGGTCTCGTTCCAACATAGCAGTGAGACGACGGCGAGTAGTAGGAGTATTTCTGAACGGGCGTGTAGACCGAGGCGCCTCTTCGTGAACTGTGGCAAACTCGCAACCGTCCACCGACTCTTCGCCTTTCCCTCTCGATTTGGAACTGCTGTCGCACGCTCTTCCTCTCCCTCCTCCATTTTCCTTCAGCCCTGCACCCTTTCTTCTGCCATTGTTCGATCGTCTTCTCCATGGAGGGAACGAGCCGGAAACGACCCCGTTATTCTTGCCCCGATCTGAAAGATGACGTGGTGGAGGAACTCATTGATCGGTGCGACGTCATCACCTCGGCTAGCATGGCAGGTTCGTTCAAGCCCATTCTCGACTCAACTAATAACATCATTACAAAGAACCCAAGAGTTAAGGAGCGGTTTGATCTCCCCTATCTTCTTCCCCGTGACCCTGATGATGACTGGCGCCGGCACGACGGAGGCCTCGCCCTGTGCAAGTTGATGCCGCTTGATAATGATACGTATGATGTTAAGATGCCATCGCTTGAGGGCAAGGCTTGGGTGAGTGCAAATGGAGATTGGGTTGTTTATATTGGGTCCAACTGCGAGTGGGAACTTGTGAATGTGTACACTCATCACCGGGTTCCACTTCCAAAAATCTCAGCACACTGCCCAGAGGTTGAGCACACCGGTAATGTACGCACGTTCAAATACGATCATGGTGACTGTATTCTACGGAAGATAGCAATTTGTCGAGTTCCCAACCGCTCTTGGAATTACATCGACTATGATGTTGTTGCTATCTTCGACAAGCTTGTTGCCTTCCTTGATGGTTTCACTCGATGGATATTGCTCAAAATTAGTTTTTGTACACGGATGAGTAATGTGATGCAATTCAATACGAGCGCCTTGTGTTTGCTGCCACCACTCGTGGCACTGTTTTTTCATGGCATCCTCATAGTTTCGGTATGTTTGTCTTCCACCGTAATTATAATTATTTCATCCACATGCATGCGGGTTAGCAAGTTTCCCTTTACTAATTAACCTTCTTCTTGTGTTTGCAAGGTCCTGTGAACATCCCACCACCTATACTTGAAAAATTTTATAACCAAGGGGGAGATGACGATGGTGATGATCACGAGCATGAGGACGAGCAGCGCCCATATACTCTGTGGCGCCTGGCAACTAATTCCGATGGATCACCTCTTCTTGTGTGTATACAGCCCACTGATGATGTTACTGGTAAGGAAGCAGGTGTCTCCCATGGTCGCACTCTCCGGACCTATTCCAACACCCGTTGCATGGTATTCGGGATGGATACTAGTGTGCTAGCGCCAACTCCTTCTCCCTGGTACAGAATTGATAGTCTTGGAGAAAACTCGCTCTTCCTTGGACAAAACTATCCGATGATGGTGAAAGGCGATCCAACTGCTAGATGTGTACACGTGTGCTGGTGTGTGTTGTGTGCTGGGTGTGCGCGAGTGCGTCCTTCTGTGCATGCCGCCGCGCAGTGGTGAATTGTGCGCGAGTGCGTCCTTCGCGCACAAGAAGTTTTTCCTCAATGCGCCCTCAATTTACTAGCGTGCGGGGTGCTACCCCGAGTGTTTTCAACTTTGTTTACTTCACCGCGTGTCAGACGGGCCTCTAGTTTACTTATTTTCACCCACTGCCACCTGGGCCAGCACACGAAGATACAGAACACGAACTGACAAGGCAGCATGTGGATTGGTTGACCGGTCAACTAAACAATATACGGAGCTATACGCTGACAGAGTGAGCGTATAATCCGTCGGTATAGAGAGTTCGAGTGAGAGGGGATGCCTGTGAGAGATAGCAGAGATAGAGAGAGAGAAAGAGCTACCCCCTCCGTTCGATAATGTATTTCCAACATTTTTTTAAGTCAAACTTTTGAAACTTTGACCAAGTTTATATAGAAATTACTTATATCTACAATATCAAAGATAAATGATAGTATGAAGTAAGTACATGTTGTGATGAATCTAATGATCGTTCCAGATGTAAATGTTTTTCTCCACATATACCTGGTCAAACGTTTCTGAGGTTTGACTTTTCAAAACATCCATATGCTTATGGACGTGACAGAGTCCCTAACAAGAGAGAGAGAGAGAGTGAGTGAAAAAAGTGTGTGTGCGTGTGTGAAAGAGACATGGACAACACACGATAAAAGTAGAGAAAAAGCATGTGTGTCTTATGCAAACATATCACACATGCATCTTCGACAACGGAGGCAAGGCAAGGTGAGGAGATAGTGTGTGGTTGTTTGGAACTGAGAGAGCAAGACCCCTAAGCTAGCATGTGGCCAAGAGGGGTCTGGCAAACAAGGGAGAGAGGTCGAGAGAGACGTACGGAGAAAATGCATACATGGGGAGGAGAGAGCGTATGTTTGTCATAGAGAGATCCCCTGGAGATCGTGATGGGACTACATGGGTGGGAGATCGAGTGACAAGGTGTGTGCACGATAGAAGATGCCCCGAGAGATATCAAGATAGACGTATGGATGGAAGGAGACAATATGTGTGTTCCTGTTGACTAGTAAGAGATAATCATACTTAGGAGGGGGGGGGTGCTTGCGCCTATGATGGATTGAGGGATTATGGTACTTAGGGGGGTGCGTGTCACATGGAGAGAGAACAAGGGTGGAGAGTGTTGGATGGGTCTATATGTATAGCGCGAGCGAGACATGTGTATGTGTGAACCAGGGAGATATAAGGCCAGTTTGGCTTGCGTCCTGAGCATCTTTTGCCTGGCCTGGGGTTGTGGCTGGATTTCATGCACGCTTGTTTGGTTGCTACCCTGTGAAAAAGAAAGCCCGCTTGGCCTGGGTTCCCTTGCACATTAATTAGCCGGGCTGAACTCCAGACACTGCAAGTAGCCTGGCCCAGGCGACCGATTTCGAACGCCTGGTCGTGCCTGGTCATGTGGCCACGAGGCTAACAGCAACATGGATGGATATTAGCATTAAATAATTGATGCATGGATTGATTGATGGGACGTTGATGCTTTGCCTGGCCCAAGCATGAACCAAATGCTTCAGCACCACACAAGCCTGGCCAGGCAGAAATATTTTACATCTCACGTCCACACCAGGCAGTACCGGCCATCAAGGCATGAGGGTCAGGTCACGAACCAAACTGACCAATAAAGTTTGAGAGATATTGAGGAGCCCCGATAAGGCTGAGTGGTGCGTCAGATAGCTGAGAGGGGGAAAGAGATATTCCATCCGCTCAATAATGCAGTGCATGTAAATTTTTTAGAAGTCAAACTTTGGAAACTTTGATCAGGTTTACGCAAATGTTATTTATATCTACAATACCAAAGATACATCATACAAAACTACATCTCATGGTGAATCTAATGGCATATGTTTGCCGTACTAGATGTAATTCTTTTTCTCCACATACATGGTCAAACTTTGTGATGTTTGAATTTTCAATAAATCTATATGCTATGGACCGAGGAGAGTGCCTCAGTCGAGACAGATCAAGTGCGTGTGAAGGAGAATGAGTAAGTGTGCAAAAAGAGTATGTGTGTGAAAGAGAAAGTGACAACAAACGATAAATTAGAGAGAGAGTGTGTGTGTGTGTTTTCGTTTCTTATGCGAACATATCATGCATGCATCTCCGAGATGGAAAAGCGAGGCGAGGAGATACACCAAGATAGCTAGTGTGTGATTGTTTGCAACGGAGAGAGACACCCCTGTAGCACATGTCCAATAGAGGTGTGGCCAACAAGGAACAAAGGTTGATAGGGACACATGGATGGCATGGACGCATGAGGAGGGAGAGAGGGTGTGTTTGTGATAGAGAGATCCCGTCGAGATCGTGAGGGGACTATATGGGTGGGAGATCGAGGGAGTGCGTGCGCGATAGAAAGATGCCCCGAGAGAAACCGAGATAGACCATGCACATGTTTGTGATGGATACTAAGATTAGCTAGTCATATACATATAGGGGGACTGCGTGTGCCTACAATTGAGTGAGAGACCATCATACTTGGCTAGCTGGGCATGAGATTGTGTGTGTGCGCATGTGAGATGGAGAGAGAACGAGGGGGACAGATAGAGTTTTAGATGGGCCTATCGAGTGCGAGTGAGATATGCATGTGTATGTGTGACCCAGGTGGATGGAGAGTTTGAGAGAGGGGGGAAGAGCTCTGAGACGACATAGTGGTGCGTGAGAGAGTTACAGGCAAAGAGCCAAGGAATCTGTGTGCGTACGATGAGTGCACCCAAGATATCTAGCTTGGACTAGCTAGAGTATCATACATAGTGTGCGAGAGAGACCTATAGATGGTGTAATATGCATGCGAACTAGAACCCCCCCCCCCCACACACACAAAGAGAGAGAGAGAGATGGAGAGAAAGGGAGAGGGACGAACAAGGTTTTTGTGTCGGATGCGTGCGACAGAATTGAAGATTGTCGACGAGAGAGAGAGAGAGAGAAAGAGAACAGGAGTCCGGGAGAGGGTGAGGTCGGGTTTTATGCATCAAAGACTGATATAAACCATGTTTCGATATAAACTTGCATTCAAATATTTAAATTGGAGAACATGTTGTCTGCAATCCACACATGAACGGATATATGCGTATATCAAACAAGTTCATTAATTTGACTTTCAACATGTTCATGGAGTACTATAATACTATACAACATGCTACTCGATTGAGGTGTTCAATTTTGGATTTAGTTCACTATTTTGACCTACTGAGTGAGCTATTTCATTGAATCGAGATATTTCATTTTGGGTTTGGTTCGCGTTTTTGAGTGGGTCAACTATTTGTCATATAGTAAATCGCTAGCAACGAGCATGTAAAAACACATTACTCCCGAGCATCATCTCTCCATCTAAAAAAGAAGTGGCAAGCTAATATTTCAAAATTTGATCCGAATTGACTTGGTAAGGTAGACGTGGATGCTCGTTCTCCCAAAATTTGAACGAACCGTTAAACATCCTCTCTGCTCAGTGGAATTCGCCCGAGCAAATAAATGGGAGACACAAAATTACCGTCCTATGTGGGACACGCATCAATTGGCCCGTTGTACATCGAGGGTAGGTTCGTAACTTCATCCAAGCGCACCTTCTCCTCGGCCGAAATGACATGTGTTGAATAATTCATAAACCATGGTCGGCAAAACACGCTCTCCTCGCCCGAAATAGCTCGCGCCCACTATTTCAAAAGACGCTCTCCTCGCCCGAAATCGCTCGCGCCCACTATAGTTCAAAACACGCCCTCCTCGCCCGAAATTGCTCCCGCCTAGAGAAGCAAAGTTACTCTACTATCCCCGACCCTCAGTACACAGACCCAAGCTGAGAAGCCTATAGGCAAGGGTAGAACTGTAACTCCCCCTCACATTTCAGACAAATGCGTCCGAAAGACATGGTTCCACTCCCCTCCCAATTTCCCCCGCCCACCCCCATTCATACCTCATGGGCGCAAAATCACCTTCTCCCCGGGAAGCTCCCTTCTCCCGAGCCGCGAAACCTCAGCCCCACCTCCATGGTGCCCCCACCGCACCAATTTCATAGCCGCCCTCCTCCCTAATGCCGGAGACGCTGTCCATTTGCCCTCGTGCACTGGGCCATGCGCCTCTTACTCCATGATGCTGGTGCTGCCTCGACGACAGCCGCGTGAACCGTACCAGAGCCGATTCACCCCCGCCGTTGTTCACGGCGCCGGAGCGGCTCCAACTTTGGATCCGTCCAGAGTCCTGGCGCTGCTTCGGCGTAGCCGTCGACTGTTGCGACATCGCTCTTTCCCTGCCATCGGTCGCCACCACAACCGCGCCGGCCTCACCGACTCGGCAGCTGGACCTACCTACTTCACCATGCCGCCAGATAGGTCGCACCCTCATCTCAAATCACTTTATTTAGGCGTCAGTTGTCTGAATTTTTATTCTGGGCCAATCGATTTGCAATGGGAAGCAGCACCCCTCGAGGCAGCGGAGCTCCTAGGCTGCCGGTTGGCTGGTGTCTAACATAAGGGTGCGGGGCCGCAAAGTTCGCCGCGGAAGCAGCGCTTAGATGGCTATCTTTTAGAGTTGCATGGGTTGAAGGTACTGCCGCCGCCGGATCTGGATGACGGGGAGTCTTTGTGGATTGGCCCGGGGGCGGCGCAACCACGGCAGTGTGGTGGGGCGGGGAGCGGGGTTTTGGTCGGGGCCACAGACGGCGGAGGCAGGCTGCTCTGCCGTTGGTCGCTGGCTCTTCAGGGAAGATTCCGAACAGTGTCAGCCGGGAGGCACAAGACGGCCAGCCATCCGGCATAGATCAGACAGTACCAAAATAAAATAAAATTGTGTGACCCCAATTTAGTCTTCAGTCAACAGACGTGTGACCACTCTCGTACCTTGCTGTTGATCTCTTAGTGTATTTCTTCAGATCAAAGAGATATGCCGTTCTTAACATTATGCGTTATCTGCATCTTTAGACACACCGTCTTCCAACTCACCGCAGCTGCTCCAACAAGGGAAGCATACACCAGAAGGGAGCTATAGTCCCCACTCAACAGTTCCCTGCATCAAATGCGCGTGCCCGACATGCACAGCCACAACAACTGCAGGGCCATCCACAAGTCAGCACATGATGCTCACTCCTATGGATGGCAGCCAGATAGGTTGTACCCTCATCTTACTTGTGTGCAACATTTATGGCTTTGTTATTCATCTAAGCATGGAAAATAGATCATCACATTTCACTGTATATTCATGCTGATCTCTTATGGGTCTTGTTCAGGAGTTAACCTTGTTCCATAGTTCAGCTAAGATACTTGTTCTTTAGGTAACATTGTTCCATAGTTATCATCCATCAGCCAATGCTATCCCACAGGCTGGTGATTATAGTATTATAGCACTTCTAGTATTTCCTATGTTGTTATTTAATACTTTTGTGTGCCATCTAGTTAATCTCGAGTACAAACGATACATATTCTGTAGCTTTTATCTGTGTTCTCCCTTTAGTTTATGAGACCTCTTGCTGCTAGTTAACCCCAGTCCTACTATTTATGTCGTCTCCTACAGGCACTCATTACATAAATCTAACTAGTTGTCTTCCATGCATGTCAGATATGATTGCACACACTGATATATCCACAAGAACCTCACGGAGCAATGTAAAGGCCAATAAACTTGATGTCAATGATACCCAATATGATGGAACATGTAAAGGCAGTTCTTCAGAAGACTTGCAGAAAGATGATGAGTCCTCTTCACCCCACAAGGTCCTTGCTCTAACTTGGCCTGTGATATGGGTACAACATGCATATAATGTCCTGGAGTGTATCTACTCTGTTACAATGCCATGTGCTTAGCATGCTGATCATGCATTTAAATATGTCATGCCTTCCTGTTTTTCAGTACCTATTCCATTCATGATAACATGTTTTCAAATTTAAGTACTGTCATTCTACTCTATCGCAATGCCATCTGCTTAATTTGGACATCATGCTTCTGAATATCTTATGCATTATTATTCATCAGTATGTACTTCATCTGTCTACCATACCATGTTTTTTTACATTGAAGTGTTGTTCTAGTGCTCTGTTGCAATGCCATCTTATTTTCCCAATCATACACGTGTATGTTGCCTTAGTTATTTCTGTATGTATTCCGCTAGCATACAGTTTTACATTCAACTAGTATTTTTTTTGCTGTGTTGTCCTGTCATATCCCTAGCTCTTACACCATACTCCCTCCGTCCGGATTACATGTTGCCGAAATGGATTAAAAAGGATGTATCTAGAACTGAAATACGCCTAGACCCATCCATTTTTTCCGGATGGAGGGAATACATGTCAATATGTCATGCCTTTCTATTCTTCAGTACCTATTCCATCTCTCTGCTGCCGCATGTTTTATAATTAAAGCACCATTCTTCTATACAAGGCATGCAAGGGGAAGACGACTATGTTAGAATCTGAAGGGTTACAAACAAGGCCTTTGCAAAAGATCCAAACGCCAGGAGATAATAAACCAACTCCAGTTTTTAAAGATACTGCTCCGGCACAGAGAAACCCAAGTCCTACTGATAATAAGCAGATTCCAATGGCCAAAGAACTAGTCCGCTCCAGTCCAGCAAAAATATGTCAACTCAACTCTAAGAAGCGTGTGCGTATCCTTTCATCATGAAATTTTATAGCATGCTGATCATATTTTCTACATGTTTCTTACCCATCTCTCTTTTAGAAAATAAGCTTAACAGATAGAAGAATTTCTGCACTGGTATTGTCTGTGAGGAAAGATTCTTGCAGGAATTCTCTGTACTCCAATGCAGATATAAGTACCTGTTGTATATCACTATATTTTTACATCAGCATGTATTTTGTTAATCGGCATGAATCCAACCTTTATCTGATCTAAATTTAGTTGTAGCAAAATGTATGATTAAAGGCCACAATATTGATTTTCGTAAGGAAAACTGCCTGGTAGTTTTGCATCCTGAGCGGCATGAGTGTACTATCTCATATCAGTGGGTTTGATTACTTTGGTTCTGTAGTGGGTTTTCAGTGTTTTTTACTGTGTTGTCCTGTCGTATCCCTAGCTCTTACGTCATACCCCCTTGGCCTGGATTACATGTCACAGAAATGGATCAAACTGGATGTATCTAGAACTGAAATACGCCTAGACCCATCCATTTATTTCCGGATGGAGGGAATACATGTCAATATGTCATGCCTTTCTATTCTTCAGTACCTATTCCATCTCTGCTATAGCATGTTTTATAATCGAAGCACCATTCTTCTATATAAGGCATGCAAGGGGAAGACGGCTATGTTAGAATCTGAAGGGTTACAAACCAGGTCTTTGCAAAAGATGCAAACGTCAGGAGATAATAAACCAACTCCATTTTTCATAGATACTGCTCCAACACAAAGAAACCCAACTCCCACTGATAATAAGCAGATTCCAGTGGCCAAAGAACTAGTCCGCTCCAGTCCAGCAAAAGAATGTCAACTCCATTCTAAGAAGCGTGTGCGTATCCTTGCATCATGAAATTTTATAGCATTCTGATCATATTTTCTACATGTTTCTTACCCGTCTCTCTTTTAGAAAATAAGGTTAAACGATACAAGACTTCCTCCATTGGGATCGTATTCGAGGAAAATATCTTGCAGGAATTCTCTGTGCTCCAGTGCTGATGTAAGTACCTGTTGTATATCACTATATTTTTACATCAGCATGTATTTTGTTAATCGGCCTGAATCTAACCTTTATCTGATCTAAAATTAGTTGTAGAAAAATGTTAAAGGCGCCAATGTTGATTTTTGTAAGGAAAACTGCCTGGTAGTTTTGCGTACTGAGCTACATGACTGTGCTATCTCATATCACGCACATTACTGAATTGTAGTGCTTCTCTGGTTGCCCATTCATTCATTGTGTCAATGTTGCTTTCGTATTACCTTACCTGGCTGATGATAGCTGTGCCATATTGTGTTAATTTGGTGTAGGCTAGTTGCCCAAATGTTCGTTGTGTCAATGTTGCTTTCCTATTATCTGACTTGGCCAATGATAGCAATGCCACTGTGTTAATTTTGTGCAGGCTGCTGAAGATAAGAAGACAAACTCTGAAAACAGCAAGGCAACCCCATTGTTTCTTGCTACCTCTTGAGCTTGCGTTGGTTTTCCCCGAAGAGGAAAGGACGATGCAGCAGAGTAGCGTAAGTATTTCCCTCAGTTTTTGAGAACCAAGGTATCAATCCAGTAGGAGGCCACGCGCAAGTCCCTCGTACCTACACAACACAAAGAGCTCAACGCAACCAACGCGATTAGGGGTTGTCAATCCCTTCACGGTCACTTACGGAAGTGAGATCCGATAGATAATATTTTTGGTATTTTTGATATAAAGATGCAAAGTGAAAAGTAAAAGGCAAAGTAAAAACAAAGCAAGATTAAAGTGATGGAGATTGATATGATGAGAATAGACCCGGGGGCCATAGGTTTCACTAGTGGCTTCTCTCAAGAGCCTAAGTTTTCTACGGTGGGTGAACAAATTATTGTTGAGCAATTGACAGAATTGAGCATAGTTATGAGAATATCTAGGCATGATCATGTATATAGGCATCACGTCCGTAACAAGTAGATTGAAACGATTCTGCATCTACTACTATTACTCCACTCATCGACCGCTATCCAGCATGCATCTAGAGTATTAAGTTAAAAACAGAGTAACACTTTAAGCAAGATGACATGATGTAGAGAGATAAATTCATGCAATATGAAATAAACCCCATCTTGTTATCCTCGATGGCAACGATACAATACGTGTCTTGCTGCCCCTTCTATCACTGGGAAAGAACACCGCAAGATCGAACCCAAAGCTAAGCACTTCTCCCATGGCAAGAACTACCAATCTAGTTGGCCAAACCAAACGGATAATTCAAAGAGACTTGCAAAGATAACCAATCATACATAAAAGAATTCAGAGAAGATTCAAATATTGTTCATAGATAGACTTGATCATAAACCCACAATTCATCGGTCTCAACAAACACACCGCAAAAGAAGAAGATTACATCGAATAGATCTCCACAAGAGAGGGGGAGAACATTGTATTGAGATCCAAAAAGAGAGAATAAGCCATCTAGCTAATAACTATGGACCCGAAGGTCTGAGGTAAACTACTCACACTTCATCGGAGGGGCTATGATGATGTAGAAGCCCTCCGTGATGACGGCCCTCTCCCGCGGAGCTCCGGAACAGGCCCCAAGATGGGATCTCGTGGATACAGAAAGTTGCGGCGGTGGAATTAGGTTTTTGGCTCCTGCTCTGATCGTTTGGGGGTACGTGGATATATATAGGAGGAAGGAGTACGTCGGTGGAGCACCGAGGGGCCCACGAGGCAGGGGGGCGCCCCTACCCTCGTGACCGCCTCCAGTACTTCTTGGAGTAGGGTCCAAGTCTCCTGGGTCTTATCCGAGAAGAAAATCACGTTCCAAAAAAGATTTTTCTGTTTGGACTCCGTTTGATATTCTGTTTCTTCAAAACACTGAAATAGGCAAAAAACAGCAATTCTGGGATGGGCCTCCGGTTAATAGGTTAGTCCCAAAAATAATAAAAAAGTGGAAAATAAAGCCCAATATAGTCCAAAACAGTAGATAATATAGAATGGAGCAATCAAAAATTATAGATACGTTGGAGACGTATCAGGCATCCCCAAGCTTAATTCCTGCTCGTCCTCGAGTAGGTAAATGATAAAAAGAGAATTTTTGATGCGGAGTGCTACTTGGCATAATTTCAATGCAAAATTTCTTAATTGTGGTATGAATATTCGGATTAGAAAGATTCAAGACAAAAGTTCATATTGACATAAAGAATAATAACACTTCAAGCAAACTAACAAAGCAATTATGTTTTCTCAAAGTAACATGGCCAAAGAAAGTTCATCCCTACAAAATCGTATAGTTTAGTCATGCTCCATTTTCGTCACACAAGAATGCTCTCATCATGCACAACCCCGATGACAAGCCAAGCAATTGTTTCATACCTTAATAATTTCAAACTCATAAACTTTCACGCAATACATGAGCGTGAGCCATGGATATAGCACTATGGGTGGAATAGAATATAATGATGGGGGTTGTGTGGAGAAGACAAAAAGGAGAAAGTCTCACATCAATGAGGCTAATCAATGGGCTAGGGAGATGCCCATCGATTGATGTTAATGCAAGGAGTAGGGATTGCCATGCAGCGGATGCACTAGAGCTATAAATGTATGAAAGCTTAACAAAAGAAACTAAGTGGGTGTGCATCCAACTTGCTTGCTCATGAAGACCTAGGGCACTTGAGTAGGCCCATTGTTGGAATATACAAGCCAAGTTCTATAATGAAAAATTCCCACTAGTATATGAAAGTGATAACTCAAGAGACTCTCTATATGAAGAACATGGTGCTACTTTGAAGCACAATATATGAGACTCGCTATATCATGGTGCTACTTTGAAGCACAAGTGTGGAAAAAAGGATAGTAACATTGCCCCTTTTGTTTTTTTGGGCCTTCTTTTTTTCCTTTGGCCTTTTTTTGGGACAATGATATATTGAATGATGATCATCACACTTCTATTTATTTACAACTCAATGATTACAACTCGATACTAGAACAAAGTATGACTCTATATGAATGCCTCCGGCGGTGTACCGGGATATGCAATGAATCAAGAGTGACAAGTAAAAATTATGAACGGTGGCTTTGCCACAAATACTATGTCAACTACATGATCATGCTAAGCAATGTGACAATGATGAATGTGTCATGATAAACTGGATGGTGGAAAGTTGCATGGCAATATATCTCGGAATGGCTATGGAAATGCCATAATAGGTAAGTATGGTGGCTGTTTTGAGGAAGATATAAGGAGGTTTATGTGTGAAAGAGCGTATCATATCACGGGGTTTGGATGCACCGGCAAAGTTTGCAGCAACTCTCAATGTGAGAAAGGGCAATGCACGGCACCGTAGAGGCTAGCAATGATGGAAGGGTGAGAGTGCGTATAATCCATGGACTCAACATTAGTCATAAAGAACTCATATACTTATTGCAAAAATCTACAAGCCGTCAAAAACCAAAGTATTACACGCATGCTCCTAGGGGGATATATTGGTAGGAAAAGACCATCGCTCGTCCCCGACCGCCACTCATAAGGAGGACAATCCAATAACACCTCATGTTTCAAATTTGTTGCATAATGTTAACCATACGTGCATGCTACGAGACTTGCAAACTTTAACTCAAGCACTTCTCAAATTCACAATTACTCTACTAGCATGACTTTGATATTACTACCTCCATATCTCAAAACAATTATCAATCATCCAACTTTTCTTAGTATTCAACGTACTTAAAAGAAAGTTTCACAAATCTTCAATACCAAGAAAGTTATTATTAAGCAAATTACCATGCTATTACGACTCTCAAAATAATTTAAGTGAAGCATGAGAGATCATAGTTTCTTTAAAACAAAACACCACCGTGCTCTAAAAGATCTAAGTGAAGCACATAGAGCAAAATCTCAACGCTCAAAAGATATAAGTGAAGCACATAGAGCAAAACTACTTAGCTCAAAAGATATAAGTGAAGCACATAGATTATTCTATCAAATTTTAATTCATAGATGACTCTCTCAAAAGGTGTGTACAGCAAGGATGATTGTGGCACACTAACAAACAAAGACACAAATAATACAAGACGCTCCAAGCAAAACACATATCATGTTGGTGAATAAAAATATAGCTCCAAGTAAATTACCGATGGAAGTGGACGAAAGAGGGGATGCCTTCCGGGGCATCCCCAAGCTTTGACTTTTTGGTGTCGTTGGATTATCTTGGGGGTGCCATGGGCATCCCCAAGCTTAGGCTCTTGCCACTCCTTGTTCCATAACCCATCAAAAGAACTCACCCAAAACTTGAAAACTTCACAACACAAAACTCAATAGAAATCTTGTGAGCTCCGTTAGAGAAAGAAAACATAAAACCACTTCAAGGTACTGTAATGAACTCATTATTTATTTATTTTGGTGTTAAACCTACTGTATTCCAACTTCTCTATGGATTATAACCTATTTTACTAACCATAGATTCATCAAAATAAGCAAACAACACACGAAAAACAGAATCTGTCAAAAACAGAACAGTCTGTAGTAATCTGTAATTAACGCAAACTTCTGGAACTCCAAAAAATCTACCAAAATTAGAAGACCTAGATAATTTGTTTATTGATCAGAAGTAATTAGAATCAGTGTTTTATCACGTTATGATGATTTTTAGTAATTCGGGCACTGAACGCAAAGTTTTTGGAAATTACAGCAAGATCAAATAACTATCATCCAAGAAGATCCAATAGGTCTAGCTTGGCACAAACACTAATTAAAACACAAAACCACATCCAAACAGAGGGTAGATGGGTTATTTATTCCATAACAGAAGAAAAACACAAAAAACAAAAAAATAAAATTGGGTTGCCTCCCAATAAGCGCTATCGTTTAACGCCCCTAGCTAGGCATAAAAGCGAGGATATATCTAGGTATTGCCATCTTTGGAAGGCAATCCATAAGTGGCTCTCATGATGGTTTCATATGGCAATTTTATTTTCTTTCTTGGAAAGTGTTACATGCCCTTTTTAATGGAAATTGGAATCTAATATTCCCTTCCTTTATATCAATAATCGCACCAACCGTTCTAAGGAAAGGTCTACCAAGAATAATAGGGCAAGAAGGATTGCAATCTATATCAAGAACAATGAAATCTATGGGCACATAATTCCTATTTGCAACAATAAGAACATCGTTAATCCTTCCCATAGGTTTCTTAATAGTAGAATCCGTGAGATGTAAGTTTAAAGAGCAATCATCAAGATCGCGGAAATCCAGCAAATCACACAAAGTTTTGGGGATAGTGGAGACACTAGCACCCAAATCACACAAAGCATAAAACTCATGATCTTTAATTTTAATTTTCATAGTTGGTTCCCACTCATCATAGAGTTTTCTAGGGATAGAGACTTTCAACTCAAGTTTTTCTTCAGAAGATTGCATCAAGGCATCAACAATATGTTCGGTGAAGGCTTTCTTTTGACTACAAGCATGCGGAGAATTTAGCACGGATTGCAACAAGGAAATACAATCAATCAAAGAGCAACTTTCATAATTAAATTCCTTGAAATCCAATATAGTGGGTTTAGCAACATCTAAATTTTTATTTCTTTCAATCCCACTTTCATCAATTTCATCATAAAGATCTAAATACTCCGATTTTTGGAACGCCTTCTAGGTAAAGGAAGATCATATTCAGTTTCATCAAGATTCATATTGCAACACAAAGATTTGATAGGGGACACATCAATAACTTTTAGATCTTCATCTTGATTTTCATAGGTATTGGAAGAACACGCTTTAATAAAGGCATCTTTTGAAGCATGCATCCTGGCGGTTCTTTCCTTGCACTCATCAATGGAAATTCTCATAGCTTTGAGAGACTCATTGATATCATGCTTAGGAGGAATAGATCTAAGCTTTAAAGAATCAATCTCAAGAGAAATTCTATCAATGTTCCTAGCCAAATCATCAACTTTAAGCACTTTCTCTTCAAGCAAAGCATTAAAATTCTTTTGTGAATTCATAAACTCTTTAACACTATTCTCAAATTCAGAGGGCATCTTATTATAATTTCCATAAGAGTTGTTGTAGGAATTTCCATAATTATTAGAAGGATTACTAGGATATGGCCTAGGATTAAAATTCCCTCTATAAGCGTTGTTACCAAAATTATTCCTACCAACAAAATTCACATCCATAGATTCATTGTTATTCTCAATCAAGGTAGACAAAGGCATATCATTAGGATCAGAAGAAACACTCTTAGTAGCAAATATTTTCATAAGTTCATCCATCTTTCCACTCAAAACATTGATTTCTTCTATCGCATGCACTTTTTTATTAGAAGATCTTTCAGTATGCCATTGAGAATAATTAACCATAATATTATCTAGGAGTTTAGTAGCATCTCCTAAAGTGATTTCCATAAAAGTGCCTCCCGCGGCCGAATCTAAAAGATTTCTAGCAGCAAAATTCAATCCGGCATAAAATTTTTGTATAATCATCCACAAATTTAAACCATGAGTAGGGAAATTACGTATCATTAATTTCATTCTCTCCCAAGCTTGTGCAACATGTTCATGATCAAGTTGCTTAAAATTCATAATATCCTTTCGAAGAGAGATGATCTTAGCGGGAGGAAAATACTTAGAGATAAAAGCATCTTTGCACTTGTTCCAATAATCAATACTATTTTTAGGCAAAGACGAAAACCAAGCTTTAGCATGATCTCTAAGTGAAAAAGGAAATAGCTTCAATTTAACGACATCATTATCGACATCTTTTTTCTTTTGCATATCACATAAATCAACGAAGCTATTTAGATGAGGCGACATCTTCACTAGGATGGCCGGCGAATTGATCTTTCATAACAAGATTCAACAAAGAAGTATTGATTTCACAAGATTCAGTATTGGCAAGAGGAGCAATCGGAGTGCTAAGAAAATCATTATTGTTGGTATTGGTGAAGTCACACAATTTGGTAGTATCTTGAGCCATCGCGACAAACAAGCAATCCAACACACGAGCAAACAAAAGGCAAGCGAGAAAAAGGCAAACAGAGAAGGAGAAGGGGAAGGAGAAAGAGAGGGTGAATAAAACGGCAAGGGTGAAGTGGGGGAGAGGAAAACAAGAGGAAAATGGCAACTAATGTAATGCGGGAGATAAGGATTGTGATGGGTACTTGGTATGTTGACTTTTTGCATAGACTCCCCGGCAATGGCGCCAGAAATTCTTCTTGCTACCTCTTGAGCTTGCGTTGGTTTTCCCCGAAGAGGAAAGGATAATGCAGCAGAGTAGCATAAGTATTTCCCTCAGTTTTTGAGAACCAAGGTATCAATCCGGTAGGAGGCCACACGCAAGTCCCTCGTACCTACACAACACAAAGAGCTCAACGCAACCAACGCGATTAGGGGTTGTCAATCCCTTCACGGTCACTTACGGAAGTGAGATCCGATAGATAATATTTTTGGTATTTTTGATATGAAGATGCAAAGTGAAAAGTAAAAGGCAAAGTAAAAACAAAGCAAGATTAAAGTGATGGAGATTGATATGATGAGAATAGACCCGGGGGCCATAGGTTTCACTAGTGGCTTCTCTTAAGAGCATAAGTTTTCTACGGTGGGTGAACAAATTACTGTTGAGCAATTGACAGAATTGAGCATAGTTATGAGAATATCTAGGCATGATCATGTATATAGGCATCACGTCCGTAACAAGTAAATCGAAACGATTCTGCATCTACTACTATTACTCCACTCATCGACCGCTATCCAGCATGCATCTAGAGTATTAAGTTAAAAACAGAGTAACACTTTAAGCAAGATGACATGATGTAGACAGATAAATTCATGCAATATGAAATAAACCCCATCTTGTTATCCTCGATGGAAACGATACAATACGTGTCTTTCTGCCCCTTCTGTCACTGGGAAAGAACACCGCAAGATCGAACCCAAAGCTAAGCACTTCTCCCATGGCAAGAACTACCAATCTAGTTGGCCAAACCAAACGGATAATTAGAAGAGACTTGCAAAGATAACCAATCATACATAAAAGAATTCAGAGAAGATTCAAATATTGTTCATAGATAGACTTGATCACAAACCCACAATTCATCGGTCTCAACAAACACACCGCAAAAGAAGAAGATTACATCGAATAGATCTCCACAAGAGAGGGGGAGAACATTGTATTGAGATCCAAAAAGAGAGAAGAAGCCATCTAGCTAATAACTATGGACCCGAAGGTCTGAGGTAAACTACTCACACTTCATCGGGGTACGTGGGTATATATAGGAGGAAGGAGTATGTCGGTGGAGCACCAAGGGGCCCACCAGGCAGGGGGGCGCGCCCCCTACCCTCATGACCGCCTCCGGTACTTCTTGGAGTAGGGTCCAAGTCTCCTGGGTCTTATTCGAGAAGAAAATCACGTTCCAAAAAGGATTTTTCTGTTTGGACTCTGTTTGATATTCTGTTTCTTCAAAACACTGAAATAGGCAAAAAACAGCAATTCTGGGCTGGGCCTCCGGTTAATAGGTTAGTCCCAAAAATAATATAAAAGTGGAAAATAAAGCCCAATATAGTCCAAAACAGTAGATAATATAGCATGGAGCAATCAAAAATTATAGATACGTTGGAGACGTATCATTTCTTTCCAGTAAATCTAGGCCAGGTAATATGGGAATAACTCATGATTAATCTGTTTGGTTCCCGTCCTAATTTATGTTATGATGCAGTGCTTAGGACACTCTCCACTATCAATAATACAAGCCTGCCAAAATCGCCATCTGAATCTGTTCAGTATCCTCTGTCTCGAATGCGACAGAATAAATGTACGTTTGTGAACCAATTAATGGCTGAAGCAATGATGGAAATGGTGGATGAATTAGAGGTGCAGAGTCGTGCTACACAACAACTGATCAGTGTTTTCAGAGACAGTGTGGCAAACCAGCAAGAACTTGTCCACATGCTTACGGGCGTCATCTGTGCTGAGGTTGCAGATTGTGACGTTGTAGATGGTTAGGTTCTGCTCATTTATTTGCACTGGCATCAATCTTCGATTGCCCAGTGGATGTAATTTCCTATAATATATTCTGGATGTGCAACGTTATTCCCTGTATGCCGTACCTTTGCTCGTCGTAATGGGCTCAAATTATCTAATTTGGCCTAAAGACATGAACGAACTTTAGTGGGCCCATTAAGTTAATGGGCCGTTAATAGGCCGAAAGTTAATGGTCGGCCCTCTTACCTCCCGGGTCGTTAACAGGCCAACATCAAAGCGGGCAACAGGTGGCCCCAATTTATTTCACGGGCCGTTAACAGGCCGTTACTAAGTTTGGGCTACATATGGCCCAACTATACTATAGGCCTTTAGCAGGCCGAAAGAGACAGCAGGCTTGTATTGGACCATGAAGAGCATGGGCCGCTAAGAGGCCAAAAGTCAGGTCGTATTGTAAACGGCCCAACTGTGTTGTGGGCCTTTAGCAGGCCGAAAGAGAAACCGGGCTGGTATTGGACCATGAAGGGCATGGGCCGTTAAGAGGCCAAAACTAAGGTCCGACTACAAATGGTCCAACACATTTATGGTCCGTGTAAGTGCATCTAGTGCCACCCCTAGTTGGTTTTGGAGTATTGACGACAAACCTAGTTGAGGGACTAATGTGTTTGTGAGAATTGCAGGATAACACAGGTAGAAGTCCCTCATTGATTCGGTTTTACTACCAGAGATGACCCCTAAAAATGTATGAAGACATTGAAGTCAAAGGTGGTATATGAAGATATTCACATTGAAGACTATGACAAAAGAAGACACGTTATGAAGCCTATGGAGCTCGAAGACTTAGATCTTTCGTAGTTCTTTTTCTCTTGTGTTGAGTCATAGGAACCACCATACTGTTAAGTGGGGTCCAGGAGAACCAGTCAGAATGACTGAAGTGATGCCTAAACCAAAAACCTATGTCTTCGAGTGAAGACAATGAGAGCGAATCTTGTCCAGAGCCGGACAAGTCAGCTTTGCTTGTAGCCCAAGTAAATTTGCCATGAGAGTTTGAAATCTGACCGTTGAGACACGTGTCAGTTCCTTAGTGACCCAGGGCCATTTCAGACAAATCAGGTCGGGTTGCCAAGTGGCTATAAATAGCCCACCCCCTACAACCATAAACGGTTGGCTACTCAGATTGAGAGTATGGCTTTTGTCGTTTGAGAGCAACCCACCTCGAAGCCTTTGAGAGAGAGAGAGAATTTCTTGTGAGGATAAAGCCCTAACCACCCAAAGCCAGAGAACATTGGGCATCACTTAAGTCTTCTTGTCTGTGTGATCTGAAGACTTATTACACTTGAGGACTGTGCATCCCCAGACGGTTAGGCGTCACGTTCAGAGCATCCAAGAGACATTGTGGATTGCTAGTGAACGAAGTCTGAAGGTTTGGGAGTCTACCTTGAAGACTTACCAGAGTGATTGGGCGTGGACTATGTGACCTTAGCTCAAGGAGAATACGGTGAGGACTTGGTGTCCTAAGCTGCATGTTCAGGACTGGGTGTCCGGGACTGTGTGTCCTAAGGTTTAAATACCTAGCCGCTCCAACCAGACGTACAGTTGTCACAGCAACTGGAACTGGTCCAACACATCATTGTCTTCAACGAGTCACTGGTTTCATCTTCACTTCCTTTTACTTACTGATCACTCATTGAGAAGTCATTGCGTGTCTGTTCTATCTTTTGTCTTCACAACGTGAGTGTATGATCTATTTGGCTTCATAGTATCTTCCTACCTGATCCTAATTACACTACAGCTATTTGTCACTGTGCTTTCACTCTGTTGATACTTGACCATGGCTTGCCTAGTGTAGTCTAACTTCCGCTGTATAGTAATAGGCATATCTCTACTGTTTGTCTTTATAACTTCCATGTTTTGAAGACTTTCATAAAAATCGCCTATTCACCCCCCCTCTAGTCAATATAATGCACTTTCAATTGGTATCAGAGCAAGGTGCTCCCTTGTTCTATGTGATTCGGTTTAACCACCTGGAGTTTTAGCTATGTCGACTGCAGGGATAATTAAAGTCTCCGCTGTGTGCCCCGTCTTTGATGGAACTGAATATCCCTACTGGAAGAATAGATGCGTATGCATCTTGAAGCCATTGACGTCGACCTATGGTATGTCGTCGAGAACGGCGTTCCCAAGGCTGGAGAAGGTGTCACTGCTGCTGTTGTCAAGAAATTCGTTCAACTGGACTCTACTGCCAAGAACATCATCTGTGGTCATCTGACCAAAGGACAGTATGGCCATGTGAGTGCTTTGAAGACATCCAAGCTGGTCTGGGACTGGCTCTCCAAGGTCAATGAAGGCATCTCAACCCAGAGAGATCAAAGAATCAGTGTCCTTCGCAATCTCTTCAACCGCTTCAAGCGAAATGACAATGAGAATGTCCAACACACATTTGACAGACTTACTGACATCACAAATGAGCTTCAAGCCCTCGGTGCTACTGAGATCACCAAACATGAAGTCGTCAAGACGCTGCTGAGATCACTTGATAGTTCGTTTGACATCCTAGCCCTGATGATTCAAGAACGTCCTAATTTCAAGACACTCGATCCATCTGACATACTTGAGAGGCTCAACACACATGAGTTTCAGCTTTCCAAGAAAAGAGATATCTATGGTCCAAACTATGGGCGAACTCGTGCCTTGAAGGCAGAAGCTGTTTACTCATCTGAAGAGGAATCTGACAGCAGTTCTGATGATCCTGAAGACATTGGAAGGGAACTTGCAATGCTAGTGAAGAAGTTCCAAAAATTCACCAAGAAGAAAGGCTTCAGAAAGTCTTCACGATCAAGCTCAAGGAATGATGAAGCTTCTGCTCATGACTACAAGAAGAAAACATGCCACAAGTGCAAGAAAGCTGGACACTTCATCTCTGAGTGTCCACAATGGGACAATGAGAACAGAAAGAAGAAGAGCAAGGAATATGACTCAGACGACAAGAAGAAGAAGAAATACACAAAGTCTTCTTCCAAGTCTTCCTCAAAGTCTTCATCACACAAGAAAGGCTCATCTGGCAAGGCACGTGCGTTTGTTGGCAAGGAAATGGATTCAGAGGAGGAGTCCGCTTCTGAGGAGGCGGAGGTGGAGTCTGATTCTGGCATTGCAAGTCTGGCTACAGCATACGTCGCCAAGTCCATCTTCAACACTGAAGACAATGATTTCATCACCGACACCGATGCAAATGACAAGGACTACTCCACTCCTACCTACTGCTTCATGGCACGCGGTGCCAAGGTAAACAAACGCACTACTCACTATCAAACATCTAGTGACGATGACTCTGATGTGATTCAAAACCCAGTTACAAAACACTTGCTAAAATTGCAACTGAACAACAGAAAGCCATGGAACATATTCAAAAACTGTTAGACAGAAGCGATGATCTGTTGGGTGCTGAAATGACTCGATCTGAATCCTTAATTGAAGACATAAAAAATCTTCACGTTAAGTATCAGGAACTTGAAGATCGTCATGATACTCTCTCAACAACTCATGAAAAGCTTTCCTATGATTATCTTCAAAGGAAGCAAGAACTTGAGAAATTGAGAGCGGCTCATGAAGATCTTCAAAAGGAAAACGAGTCACTTCGCGCCGAATAGATCAGTTCCGCTCAGGAAGGATTTGAACCACCATGTCTTAAATGCATTGAGCGTGATAATGCTACTTCTGTTGTTGAATGTTCCACTGCTACTGCTGTTGCAATATCTTCAACTGTTGATGTGGTAACTAACCCCTCTGCTGAGGATACCACTGTTATTGCTGATGAGAATGCTAGGTTGAAGACATTGCTTGAAACAGGGATGTACAAAAGTCTTAAAGGACATCAGACATTATGTGATGTCCTCAAGAAGCAGATTCTGAACCGAAACCCTAGGAAAGAGGGTGTTGGATTCGTAAGGAAAATAAATGCAGATGGCTCTTACTGGAAACCTGAGCAGTACCCCAAAACCAAGTGGGTTGCTGCAAAGGAACCTTCAGCAGATCCATCCAATTTATCTGGCTTCACCTGTGCTAACCCCATTATCATCGATGAATCCTTTGATGCAAACTATGTACTGTTTAAAAATCAGAATGGTGTAGCGTTCGCCAGGTACATTGGTACTAACTGCAGGAATGGACCGCCTATGAAGAAGATCTGGGTTCTGAAAAAGTGTCTGGTAAATCTTCCTGTGAATGTCTTCATGACACCTCACATGAAAAAGACAAACCTCAGACCAAAGGCTTCATACGGTCTAAAGGCTTCATACAGACAGAGGACTCACCTGAGTCACACTAACGCAAATGTTTTGCAGGGAAACCATACTCAAGCATATGAATATGAGAGCGGTTCATCAAACCGTCATGTTCATATGACCAAAAACTATTCTGCCTATTCTTATGAGTACTATTGTCCGCCTGCTAGACTGTTTGCTAGGGCTCCAAAACCAAAATTCTCAGATGCTGCACTTAGACTTATTGCTTCTAAGCCACCCTTGAAGATGTGGGTGGTTAAGAAAGCTTAAATCTCTTTTGCAGGGAATGGTCTCCAGCAGAAAATCAAAATCTTCTGACGCTATTGCTGGGGACCTTAAAAATCTTGTATGGCGCAAGATAAAATGCCCGAATGGCATCATTATGTACTTCGTTCCTGAATCGCATGCTACTCTCCCTATTAGTCCTAATCTGGATCTAAGTTTTCATAACCCACTGGTTCGTCAAATGTTTTTGCTTCACAATTCTCTTCGTGAAGCCTATCCCCCTAACTGCACTATAGGGTACGACACCAGCGTCTTCAAAGTCTTCCGAATGGATTATTGACAGTGGGTGTACAAATCACATGACTGGCAAAAGAAGCCTTCTTATGGACTCAACCTTACGTCCATCCGACAAGAGCCACATCACATTTGCTGACACTGGTAAAAGTAAGGTATTGGGTCTAGGTAGAGTTGCAATCTCAAAGGATCAACACATGGATAAAGTCATGCTTGTTGAATCCCTTGGTTTCAACTTAATGTCTGTCTCAATGCTTTGCGATTTGAACATGGTCGTAATATTTGGAAAATATCGTTGCCTGGTACTAATGGAATCTGACAAGTCTCTAGTGTTTGAAGGGTATCGAAAAGATGATTTGTATGTGGTAGATTTCTCAGCAGGGCCACAACTTGCAGTATGTCTTCTTGCAAAAGCTTCAGAATGCTGGCTTTGGCATCGGAGGCTTGGGCATGCTGGCATGAGGAACATCCACACCCTTGCGAGGAAGAAGCATGTCATAGGCATCGAGGGCGTCAAGTTCAAGAAAGATCACTTATGCGGTGCCTGTGAAGCAGGGAAGATGACAAGGGCAAAACATCCCTCGAAGACAATCATGACCACTACTCGTCCCTATGAACTACTTCACATGGATCTTTTTGGTCCCACTCACTACTCAACTTTTACCACTACTGCTTGCCTCTATGGCTTTGTCATTGTTGATGATTACTCTAGATATACTTGGGTGCACATAATCCTTTACAAGACTGAAGTGCAGGATGTCTTCAGACGCTTCGCCAATCGAGCTATAAACAATTACGGCACCAAGATAAAGCACATCAGAAGTGACAATGGCACTGAATTCAAGAACACTGGCCTTGATACATATCTTGATACCTTGGGCATCACACATGAATTCTCAGCTCCGTACACACCACAGCAGAATGGCGTCATCGAACGCAAGAACAGAACACTCATTGAGATGGCCAAAACGATGCTAGATGAATACAAGACTCCAAGAAAATTCTGGACTGAAGCCATTGACACTGCATGCCATACAATCAATCGTGTTTATCTTCACAAGCTTCTGAACAAGACATCTTATGAGCTCCTAACTGGCAAAAAGCCAAATGTCAGTTACTTTAGAGTATTTGGCGCAAGGTGTTGGATCAAGGACCCACATCACACCTCAAAATTTGCACCAAAAGCACATGAAGGTTTTATGCTTGGATATGGAAAGGATTCGCACTCCTACAGAGTCTTCAGTCTCTTTCATTACAAAGTGGTTGAAACAGTGGATGTGCGGTTCGATGAGACAAATGGTTCACAAAGAGAGCAACTGCCAAATGTGCTAGATGAAGTTCCATCCAGTGAATCAATCAAGCTAATGGGAACTGGAGAGATTATACCTTCTGAAGCTCATCCTGAAGAAGAACTTATCATTTCAGCACCTGATCAACATGAAGACATTGCTCAGCCTGAAGACATTCCTTCCAACAACGACAGTGAACAGCAAGAGCAAAGTCTTCGCCCTGTACATCCTCGCGTTGCCAATGAAGTGCAGATTGAAAGAATAATTGATAGCATCAATGCACCTGGTCCACTCACCCGTTCAAAGGCAACTCAGCTAGCAAATTTCTGTGGGCACTTCGCATTCGTCTCAATATCAGAACCCAAAAAACTTGAAGAAGCCTTCATGGAACCTAAATGGATTCAAGCTATGCAAGAAGAGCTTCAACAGTTTGAGCTGAATAATGTATGGGAACTGGTTAAGCGTCCTGATCCACGGAAGCACAACATAATAGGCACCAAATGGATATACCGCAACAAGCAAGATGAGCATGGTCAAGTTGTCAGAAACAAAGCTCGTCTCGTTGCTCAAGGATATACTCAAGTGGAAGGCATTGACTTCGATGAAACATTTTCTCCTGTGGCTAGGCTTGAAGCCATACGCATACTTCTGGCCTATGCAAATCATTATAACATTCTTATATATCAAATGGATGTGAAGAGTGCCTTTCTCAATGGCAAGATTGAAGAAGAAGTATATGTTGCACAACCGCCTGGCTTTGAAAATCCAAAACATCCTGACATGGTCTACAAGCTCAACAAGGCACTGTATGGCCTCAAACAAGCCCCTAGGGCCTAGTATGACACACTCAAATACTTCCTGAAGAGCAAAGGCTTCATACCTGGTTCCCTAGATCCCACTCTTTTCACGAAGACATATGATGGTGAACTGTTTGTGTGCCAAATATATGTGGATGACATTATCTTCGGCTGCACAAATCAGAAGTACAGTGAAGAGTTTGGATACATGATGCAAGAGCAATATCAGATGTCCATGATGGGGGAGCTGAAGTTCTTCCTTGGTCTTCAAATACGACAACAACACAATGGCATCTTCATATCTCAAGAGAAGTATCTCAAAGATTGCCTGAAGAAGTTCGGTATGCAAGACTGCAAAGGCTTCACAACACCAATGCCAGCCAAACATCATCTGGGTCCTGACGACAATGGTAAAGAGTTCGATCAAAAGGTATACCGCTCCATGATTGGTTCTTTACTTTATCTATGTGCATCTAGGCCAGATATTATGCTTAGTGTTTGCATGTGTGCTCGATTTCAAGCGACACCAAAGGAGTTGCATCACTTAGCTGTGAAGCGAATTCTTCGATATTTGGCTCACACCCCAACTCTAGGATTATGGTATCCAAAGGGCTCAGAGTTTGATTTGGTTGGATTCTCGGATGCTGATTATGCTGGTGACAAAGTTGATCGCAAGTCTACATCAGGCACATGTCACTTTCTGGGACGATCACTTGTATGTTGGTCTTCAAAGAAGCAGAACTGTGTATCTCTCTCCACTGCTGAATCTGAATACATTGCTGCTGGATCTTGCTGCACTCAGCTTTTGTGGATGAAGCAAACACTCAAGGACTATGGCATTCATTTGAAGCAAGTGCCACTTTACTGCGACAACGAAAGCGCCATCAAGATTGCCAACAACCCAGTTTAGCACTTGAAGACAAAGCACATTGAAATTCGTCATCACTTTCTCAGAGATCATGTTGTGAAGGAAGACATTGATATCATACACGTCAACACTGAAGAGCAATTGGCAGATATCTTCACCAAGCCCTTGGATGAGAAGAGGTTTTGCAAGTTACGGTGTGAGCTAAATATCCTGGAATCCTCAAATGTCCTGTGATCAGGCACACATCCTAACACTTATGCATATGATGACTTAGATGTGCAACACACAAAGTAAAGTATATCTTCAATCAATGAAGACATACATTCTAAATGTGAATACATTAATGTGGAATTTGACTTCGGAGCGCCACGATAATTGTGCGCCGTGTCTTGGTCTAATACTTCCTATACGGTGGGTAACGCCACCACCAAACGTTCTATTTTGAAGTGTTTCTCTCATGGCGTTACCTTGCAATGTCTTCACATTTGGTTTGGCTTCTAACATATTTCCATGATTATCTTCACTGTGTTGACTATATATATATATATATATATGCTAGTGTTCTGTCCTCTACAACATTCACTTATAGCTATGTCTTCGTGTTAAATCTTTTGAAATAAGTGAATGTGATCGGACCCCAAACTTCTCTATGCTTTCTATCTCAAACTCTATCTCTCCAAGTCATATGCATTCTATTGAAATTGTCGAATGTCTTCACTGCGTCCTTGTTAGCAGAAGATATAGAGACAACCATAAAGTCCGTTTTCAATGCTCATTCCTCCACATAAAATCCAGAGAAGCAGGAACGACCACCCGACAATCCAGGCGTGCATGGGACGTGGAACAAACCCCAAACTTCCGCAAACTGGCCACGCGTTCCTCAGATGCGAATCGCCAGGGGCACCTGTGTAATAGCACAGTGCCGCCCCTGTGCCTATAAATACACACTCACAGCGGTAACTATCTCTTCTTCCACCCTCGCACGAACCCTAGCGCCACCGCTAGCTCTCGACGACGCCGGCGATGAAGCGCTTTGCTGCCGCAACCTCTCCGACGCCGTCTTCACGCCGACCGCGGACATCGTCCTCTCTGCCGTCGCAGTAGGTCTCCTCCGTCGCCAAGTTAGGGCACGGACGAGTGAACTGCTCGGCCTCATCTCTCGCTCCATCTAGCAGTTCTCAGTGTGGTAAATAAAACTGCCTTTTTACAGCACCGTTGATCCTATTGATCTGTCACTTTCTACCACAAGCAGTTTCTGCTCACACAAACTAGATCTCTCTCAAACTGCATCTCATAACATGCCTAGAATATTCACTTGTGCTTCAAAAAGTAGTTAGATTCCTCACTTGTACTGATCTGTGGATTCATACAAATCTGGAACCAACTTCTTATCTATGAGTGAATGTCTTCGCACGATGAGGCCAATGTCTTCTAAACTGATTTATCTTCAAAATCTTCTGAGAATGCATATGACCTCTTCCCCTTCCCTCGCACCTTAATGCTGTCACAGGTACATGTCCGTGGGAGAATCCTTTGGTTCTCATAGTCTGCATTCATTTGCAGAATTCCTACAGCATCACATAAATTCTCCTGAAGCCAGTTCCTGTTGGTCCAGCAAAAGAAAGCCTTTGAAGCCTTTGAACGTCTTGAAGCCTTCCAAGTTAAGATTTATGGCTTCAGAAATAGCAGCAAGGAAGGGGGGCAGACAGCAACGTGGAGGAACATCCAAAGATCTGCCTGATGAACTGGCAGAAATGTATAAAACCGATCCTGAAGAGAATTATGGGCAGCGCAAGACCCGAATCCAATGGATTCGACGCTATTGGGCAGAACAGTGGTTCAAATACCGCTTCACAACCCAAGAGTATGCTGAGAAAAGTGCCATCAAAAGACCGTGGGGAGACATCTTATACAAGAACCTTGTACCCAGGTCCAGAGATGAAGCTATTGCCCAAAGCTTCTATCCATGCATGGTTCGTGGGCCACAGCCTGATGATGCACATCCTTCGTCACTACTCTGGTGTCGTGACGACAATCTGTTCAAGCGCAACTTCCAGTTTGCCCAAAACTTAGCGAAGCAGAACAAGAAGAAATTTAGGTTAGACTTCAACCCTGGTCCCTCAGCACCAAGGGCAGATGGCACACGAGAAGCAGAACCCAATGTCATCGGTCCGTATGCCAACCTTGAAGGCCTCATCACCTACATCTTGGTTCAAGGAACTGCAGTGAATGAGCCTGCAGCTGACACTGAGTCTGATGAAGCGCCTGCAGTGCCTGCAGTGCCGAAGCTGAAGCAGTTGAAGAAGCCAAAAGCTTCAAAGCCAGCCTCTTCACCCAAAATCTCAAAGGCGAAGCCATTGGCGACTGCACCTCCTGAAGACAGTGTGCAGTCTGAAGACTTATCACGCGTCTCAAGGCACCAGAAGGCCAAGATGCCTCTGTCTCACACTGGCAAAGAGCTCACAGCTGCTGCCATCCTGCGCAGTGAAGCCATTGATCTGTCAAGTGATGAAGATCTTGGAGATGACGCTCTTGAGCAACTCATCAAGAGCAAAGAAGAAGCAGAAATCTTCAACAATCTGCCTCTCTTTGATGTCGCCATCATCCACAACTTCATTGACGAGTGGTTTGCCACACCAAACATCAGCTTTGAAGATCTACAGCTGCCCGTTGGCCTCAGCGTCGCCTTCCAAGGCGCTATTGCTTCAGAACTTGCCATTACCCAGCGCATTGTTGAACTGAAGCAGAAAATTGATCATGAAAAGGCTCAGTTCAAGGAGAATATGGCCAAGCTCAGCGTGCAAGAAGTGAAGAGCTTCAAGATCATGTTGCATGAGCTAAAGGAAAACTTTCTGAAGAAGCACGCAGAAGCTCAGGGTTCACGTGAGCGGATGAAGTCTCTGGCGGACAGATGTGTGCAAGCCTACAATGAGGCTGAGAAGCGCAAGGCACTTGGGCGTCCTGGCATCGACCCCAAGATGGCCGCAAAGAAAAAGAAGAAGACTGTTCCAGCTGAACCAGAGGCACCAAGGCAGGAAGCAGTTCCACTTGTCTTCCCAACTGCAACGACTGGCTCAAAGCCAAAGAGCCGGTCAACAGCTTCAGAGCTCAAGAAGACAAGAACTGCTAAGGCTGAAGCCAGGAAGAGGAAAAGCTCTGAAGCCTCTCCTACTGCCCCCAGCAAGAAAAAGAGAAAGACCAAGAAATCTCGGGCTACTCCCATAGAGCCCTTGATAGTTGAACCTATTTCTATGGTTCACCCTAACGCAGAATGTCAACTGACGGTGCATGAGCCTGCTTCCACAGAGGCTCCTGTTCCTGAAGACATTCCAGCAGCTGATCCCATCGCTGCTGAAGACATTGGTCATCGTGACAATGTAGAAGATGATGCAGCCCTTCCTCAATTAGAACACAACGAACTCATCAGCATTGGTCGTCCACTAACGCCAATTGCACATGATGCTTCATGGGCGGATCGCCCTCAAGAGGAAGAAGACAATGAGGCCCAGCCCACTCCAACCCCACAGGCGTCGTCTGCATTCCGCAGGCTTCGCAAAGGTCCAAGGCCTCAAGTCTATGCTGAAGACATTCCGGCTGCATCAGCCGCAGAAGAAGCACCACAAGAGCCCACTCCTATGCTCCACCAAGAAGCAGTTCTCCAGGAGAACGTGCTTGTGACCAACCCTCCAGCTAGTCAAGCGGAGGCTGAAAATATTGAGGCTGCCACAACCAACACTGAAGCCAATGTGGAGCCCTCCCCACCAAAAGCTTCAGAAGACAGCGAAGCTACTGATCCAGACACTTCTGTTCCTGAGTCTGCTGCAGGTCCTCAATTTGATTACCATGTTGAGCACAGGCCTCATGTCCAGAAGCCAGTCCCAAGGCTGCCGAGGTTCCCAGGTCCTGCATCAACACCTGGCTCCTTTAACATCAATAGCTTCAAGGCAGATAATACGTTCTTCAACAACTCCAAGAACCCCTATTCAAGGGAAGGGATTTCATCAGATAGGTTCTGGAGCTATCCTCAGCGCAGCTACTATTCATGCATCCTATACAACCAAGGTCGCATCTTCCCGCACAAGCGCCTTGATGTTGAAGCCATTGCTGGTCTGCCCTGTTTAGAGGAAGCGTTGGATTGCTTCAAGCAAGTGGGTCTGCTGTAGTTTGTAACTGATGAAGAGCACTGGAATGAAGAGCTTCTGCTGCAATTCTATGCCACCCTCCACATCAAAGGATACAACAGAGATCCGAAGACTTGGGCCCTGTAGTGGATGACCGGCAATGTCCATCACAAAGCCAATGCATTTGATATCATTAAGCTCACCGGCCTGCCCACTCCTGGCGAATTCTTCGAGGAAGGCTGTCCACTACACACTGAAGCTCTTGAGAGCATATTCCAGAGGCCTGAACCGAATATGAGTCAGATGCTCTCCATGATGAAGCCATTGCCCCACGATGCTCCTTATCCAACAAAGTTCTTTGTTGAAGACTTTGAGTACCTGCCCAGAACCATCTATCACATTATCCGGTGGACTCTCTGGCCTATCAAAGGGCACTCTCCAAATGCCAAGATCGAGGGTGCAATGAAGACTCTAATATTTTGTATCCTTCATGGAAAATGCTTCAACGCACAGGACTTCTTCATACGCCAACTTGCTGCATCAGGCTCAGATTTACTTGGTTTGAAGTTCTATGCTCCTTGGGTAATGAGACTGATCAAGCTTCACTCTGCGATCTCATATCAGCCCTCAGCCCGCAACCATCGGACTTCTTGCCAGATGTGGATACCTCTGCTGAAGCTATATATCCTGAGCCTGCCAAGCAACCTTTGAGTCTTCAGAATGCAGAACACCAGAGCTTCACTCAGAACGTTGAAGGTGTTGAAGCCATCTCCAGGGTGTATCCTTTGGCTGGCACTACACGTGCACCACACCCTGCTTCAACTGAAGCCACTGACAGTGCCACTGCTTCAAGACCCAAGAAGCGCACTCGTGTTCTCAACGACCGAGAGCTTCTTGTGGCCCTTCATCAAAAGCAGGATAGGCATCATGACTGGTTGAAGAGACAGATGAAGAGCCTCTTGGTGGATGTAAATCGCATCCGAAATCTTGCCACCAAGAACGCTTTCGTTGCCCATGAAACCTGTCGCCGCACATGGAAAGGGCTAACGATGATGCTTTCTGAAGCTGATATTCAAGAGGATGGCTTCACTGAGAGATTCAAGTTTGACTCCACACCTCCTCGAAGAGCTGTGCTGCTGGGGACTCCATCTCTAGAAGACTCTGAGTTTTCTTCCTCTGCTGCCACAGTCACTGCCAGAATCATTGAGGAAGAAGACGATGCTACCTCACCGCCACCTGCTTCAGCACCTCCAAGCTCTTCTGCACCGCCAAACAACGCCAACAACCCTGCTACTTCATCTACTCCTCATAGGGACGAGTAGAGGCTCTATGTCTTCAAACCTTTTTGGTCATTACTGACAAAAGGGGGAGAAGCATATGAGATTGATAGTCTTCAAGCGGGTTCATATGGGCGGGTGCCTTATATTTTTCTTCGTGCTTACAACTCTCGTTTTTGCTACATTTGGTTCTTATGAGTTGTAACACTTAAACCAGATGGTCGTCTGCTACTTGTTTGCCACCCTGTTTTGCGAAGATAAATTCCGCATGTGCGACGATAAATTCCGCACTTATCTCATTTTGCAGACGTCCATTTTCCATTATGCATGTCATTATCTTCATATACTTTCACATGCATAGTGGATTGTCATCATAAGCTGAAGTGGATCTCCACAAGTACAACCTGCCATGTGCATTTGCATTCCAAAAGCAAATTAACTTATATGCACATCTTCAAGGGGAGCCCTTGCAACATATGAAGACAATTCCTTATCCTTTACAATTTCACAGACTATATTCCCCGTTGAAAACTTCAACTAGTTTGTCATCAATCACCAAAAGGGGGGAGATTGTAAGTGCATCTAGTGCCACCCCTAGTTGGTTTTGGAGTATTGACGACAAACCTAGTTGAGGGACTAATGTGTTTGTGAGAATTGCAGGATAACACAGGTAGAAGTCCCTCATTGATTTGGTTTTACTACCAGAGATGACCCCTCAAAATGTATGAAGACATTGAAGTCAAAGGTGGTATATGAAGATATTCACATTGAAGACTATGACAAAAGAAGACACGTTATGAAGCCTATGGAGCTCGAAGACTTAGATCTTTCGTAGTTCTTTTTCTTCTTGTGTTGAGTCATAGGAACCACCGTACTGTTAAGTGGGGTCCAGGAGAACCAGTCAGAATGACTGAAGTGATGCCTAAACCAAAAACCTATGTCTTCGAGTGAAGACAATGAGAGCGAATCTTGTCCAGAGCCGGACAAGTCAGCTTTGCTTGTAGCCCAAGTAAAGTTGCCATGAGAGTTTGAAATCTGACCGTTGAGACACGTGTCAGTTCCTTAGTGACCCAGGGTCATTTCGGACAAATCAGGTCGGGTTGCCAAGTGGCTATAAATAGCCCACCCCCTACAACCATAAACGGTTGGCTGCTCAGATTGAGAGTACGGCTTTTGTCGTTTGAGAGCAACCCACCTCGAAGCCTTTGAGAGAGAGAATTCCTTGCGAGGATAAAGCCCTAACCACCCAGAGCCAGAGAACATTGGGCATCACTTAAGTCTTCTTGTCTGTGTGATCTGAAGACTTATTACACTTGAGGACTGTGCATCCCCAGACGGTTAGGCATCGTGTTCAGAGCATCCAAGAGACATTGTGGATTGCCAGTGAACGAAGTCTGTGAAGGTTTGGGAGTCTACCTTGAAGACTTACCAGAGTGATTGGGCGAGGACTATGTGACCTTAGCTCAAGGAGAATACGGTGAGGACTTGGTGTCCTGAGCTGCGTGTTCAGGACTGGGTGTCCGGGACTGTGTGCCCTAAGGTTTAAATACCTAGCCGCTCCAACCAGACGTACAGTTGTCACAGCAACTGGAACTGGTTCAACACATCATTGTCTTCAACGAGTCACTGGTTTCATCTTCACTTCCTTTTACTTACTGATCACTCATTGTGAAGTCATTGCGTGTCTGTTCTATCTTTTGTCTTCACAACGTGAGTGTATGATCTATTTGGCTTCATAGTATCTTCCTACCTGATCCTAATTACACAACAACTATTTGTCACTGTGTTTTCACTCTGTTGATACTTGACCATGGCTTGCCTAGTGTAGTCTAACTTCCGCTGCATAGTAATAGGCATATCTCTACTGTTTGTCTTCATAACTTCCATGTTTTGAAGACTTTCATAAAAATCGCCTATTCACCCCCCTCTAGTCGATATAACGCACTTTCAGTCCTTTAATTGGCCGAAAGGCACACAGGGCCGGGAATTGGCCCAACACTTAAATGGGTCGCTAAAAGGCCAAAACTCAGGTCCGACTACAATTGGCCCAACTGATTTATGGGCCGTCAATAGGTTGAAAGTGACACCAGGCCAGAAGTTGGCCCAACACTTAAATGGGCCGCTAAAAGGCCGAAACTCAGGTCCGACTACAAATGGCCCATCAGATTTATGGGCCATCTACAGGCTGAAAGACACACCGGGCCGGAAATTAGCCCAACATTTAAATGGGTCGCTAAAAGGCCAAAAGATGTACATCTTGAAAATTGGCCCATCCATTAAATGGGCCATTAACAGGCCGAAATCTCATCGGGCCGATATTGAGCCCAAATATATAGCGGGCTGTTAACGGGCTCGAACTGACGATGGGTTGCAATGGTGTCAAATCTTTAATGGGCCGAATTGGCACATCTCGTATGGGCCGTGGGCTTAAATGGACCTGACACAAGTAGGCCTTATATGGGTCGGCCTGCTAATTTTTACTGGGCCGGCCTTTTTCACCGAAATGGGCCACTGTTGGGCCGTGCCATGTGTCGACCTATCATAGGTGCCTCCTGTCCAATGAGTGGATGACATCTGTCCCAACGATGAGCCGACACGTGTTTCCTCTAGCCAATGATGATTTTACACGTGGAAAATCCCCATTGGCCGGGGCTGTTAACGGGTTATCGGATCCAAAACCTGACCCGATAGCTTAACGGCGTTCCGTTACGGTGGATGCCACGTGTCGGTCACCCTTGACGAAAGCACTTCTGTGACGCGCGATTTATCGTCATGGAAGTGGACACTTCCGTGATGATAATTTTGGTAATGTCATGGAACACTTCTACGACAGCACAGGTATGACT
This sequence comes from Triticum aestivum, assembly GCF_018294505.1. Taxonomy (NCBI): domain Eukaryota; kingdom Viridiplantae; phylum Streptophyta; class Magnoliopsida; order Poales; family Poaceae; genus Triticum; species Triticum aestivum. The sequence goes on from NC_057806.1 coordinate 278,503,414, forward strand.
ATCTTGATTCTGTCACAAATTTGTCATGGATGTACATGCATGACAAAAAAAGCGACCTACTGTGACAAACATGTATCATCACGGAAGTGTATTTTTTTGTAGTGTCACTAGTATGCCTCTACTTTGACTAGCTCGTTAATCAAAGATAGTTAAGTTTCCTAGCAATAGACATGAGTTGTCATTTGATGAACAGGGTCACATCATTAGAGAATGATGTGATTGACTTGAACCATCCGTTAGCTTAGCACTATGATCGTTTAGTTTATTGTTATTGCTTTCTTCATAACTTATACATGTTCCTATGACTATGAGATTATGCAACTCCCGAATACCGGAGGAACACTTAGTGTGCTATCAAACGTCACAACGTAACTGGGTGATTATAAAGATGCTCTACAGTTGTCTCCGATGGTGTTTGTTGAGTTGGCATAGATCGAGATTAGGACTTGTCACTCCGATTGTCGGTGAGGTATCTATGGGCCCTCTCGATAATGCACACCACTATAAGCCTTGCAAGCAATGTGGCTAATGAGTTAGTTGCGGGATGTTGCATTATGGAACGAGTAAAGAGACTTGCTGGTAACGAGATTGAACTAGGTATGATGATACCGACGATTGAATCTCGGGCAAGTAACATACTGATGACAAAGGGAAGAACGTATGTTGTATGCGTTTTGACCGATAAAGATCTTCGTGGAATATGTAAGAACCAATATGATCATCCAGGTTCCGCTATTGGTTATTGACCGGAGATGAGTCTCGATCATGTCTTCATAGTTCTTGAACCCATAGGGTCCGCACGCTTAACGTTTGATGACGACCGATATTATGAGTTTATGTCATTTGATGTACCGAAGGTTGTTGGGAGTCCCAGATGTGATCACGGACATGACGAGGAGTCTCTAAATGGTCAAGACATAAATATTGATATGTTGGATGACTATATTCGGACACCAGAATAGTTCCGAGGGTCACCGGATATATATCGGAGTGCCGGAAGGGTTATCGGAACCACCGGAGAAGTAATGGGCCTTATTGGGCCTAGGGGAGAGAGAGAGGAGCAGCCAAGGGCTGGCCGCGCGCCCCCCATGGGTCTAGTCCGAATTGGACTAGGGGAAGGGGTGGCGCCCCCTCCTTCCTTCTCTTTCCCCTCTCCTTCCTTCTTCTCCTAGTAGTACTAGGACAGGGGGATCCAACTCCTACTTGGAGTAGGATTTCCCCCTTGGGCGCGCCCTATGAGGGCCGGCCGGCCTCCCCCTTGCTCCTTTATATACGGGGCAGGGGGGCACCCTAGAACAAACAAGTTGACAATTGTTTTAGCCATGTGCGGTGCCCCCCTCCACAGAAACACACCTCAGTCATATTGTCGTAGTTCTTAGGCGAAGCCCTGTGTTGGTAACATCATCATCATCGTCACCATCCCGTCGTGCTGACGAAACTCTCCCTCGGCCTCAGCTGGATCTAGAGTTCGAGGGATGTCACTGAGCTGAACGTGTGCAGATCACGGAGGTGTCGTATGTTCGATACTTGATCGGTTGGATTGCGAAGACATTCGACTACATCAACCGCGTTACTTAACGCTTCCGCTTTCGGTCTACGAGGGTACGTAGACACCTCTCCCCTCTAGTTGCTATGCATCTCCTAGATAGATCTTGCGTGATCGTAGGAATTTTTTTGAAATACTGCGTTCCCCAACAGTGGCAACCGAGCCAGGTCTATGTGTAGATGTTATATGCACGAGTAGAACACAATGGAGTTGTGGGCATGGGTATATACATATTGCTTGCCGTCACTAGTTGTTTCTGGATTCGGCGGTATTGTTGGATGAAGCGTCCCGGACCGACATTACATGACCGCGTTCATGAGACTGGTTCTACCAACGTGCTTTGCACATAGGTGGCTGGCGGGTGTCAGTTTCTTCAACTTTAGTTGAATTGGATTCAATGAACAGGGTTCTTTTTGAAGATCAAAAAGCAATCACTATACCGCATTGTAGTTTTTTATGCGTAGGTAAGAACGGTTCTTGCTAAGCCCGTAGCAGCCACGTAAAACTTACAACAACAAAGTAGAGGATGTCTAACTTGTTTTTGCAGGGCATGTTATGATGTGATATGGTCAAGACGTGATTATATAAATTGTTGTATGAGATGATCATGTTTTGTAACACAGTTATCGGCAACTGGCAGGAGCCATATGGTAGTCGCTTTATTGTATGAAATGCAATCGCCATGTAATTGCTTTAGTTTATCACTAAGCGGTAGCGATAGTCATGGAAGCAATAGTTGGCGAGACGACAACGATGCTTCGATGAAGATCAAGGTGTCAAGCTGGTGACGATGGTGATCATGACGGTGCTTTGAAGATGGAGATCAAAGGCACAAGATGATGATGGGCATATCATATCACTTATATTGATTGCATGCGATGTTTATCCTTTATGCATCTTATTTTTCTTAGTACGGCGGTAGCTTTATAAGATGATCTCTCACTAAATTTCAAGGTATAAGTGTTCTCCCTGAGTATGCACCGTTGCTACAGTTCGTCATGCCGAGACACCACGTGATGATCGAGTGTGATAAGCTCTACATTCACATACAATGGAGTCAGTTTTGCACAAGCAGAATACTCGGGTTAAACTTGACGCGCCTAGCATATGCAGATATGGCCTCGGAACACTGAGTCCGAAAGGTTGAGCGTGAATCATATAGTAGATATGATCAACATAGTGATGTTCACCATTGAAAGTTACTCCATCTCATGTGATGATCGGACATGGTTTAGTTGATATGGACCACGTGATCGCTTAGATGATTAGAGGGATGTCTACCTAAGTGGGAGTTCTTAAGTAATATGAGTAATTGAACTTTAATTTATCATGAACTTAGTACCTGATAGTATTTTGCATGTCTATGTTGTTGTAGATAAATGGCCCATGTTGTTGTTCCGTTGAATTTTAATGCGTTCCTAGAGAAAGCTAAGTTGAAAGATGATGGTAGCAACTACACGGACTGGGTCCGTAACTTGAGGATTATCCTCATTGCTGCACAGAAGAATTATGTCCTAGAAGGACCGCTAGGTGCCAAACCTACTGCAGGAGCAACTCCAGATGTTATGAACACCTGGCAGAGCAAAGCTGATGACTACTCAATAGTTTAGTGTGCCATGCTTTATGGCTTAGAACCGGGACTTCAACGATGTTTTGAACATCATGGAGCATATGAGAAGTTTCATGAGTTGAAGTTAATATTTCAAGCAAATGCCCGGATTGAGAGTTAATCTTCCAGTTGATAGTGTCATTGACAGAGTTCTTCAATCACTGCCACCAAGCTACAAAAGCTTCGTGATGAACTATAATACGCAAGGGATGGATAAGATAATTCCCGAGCTCTTCACGATGCTAAAAGCTGCAGAGGTAGAAATCAAGAAGGAGCATCAAGTATGGATGGTCAACGAGACCACCAGTTTCAATAAGAAGGGCAAAGGGAAGAAGCGGAACTTCGAGAAGAACGGGAAGCAAGTTGCTGCTCAAGTGAAGAAACCCAAGTCTGGACCTAAGCCTGAGACTGAGTGCTTCTACTACAAAGGGACTGGTCACTGGAAGTAGAACTGCCCCAAGTATTTGGCGGATAAGAAGGATGGCAAAGTGAAAGGTATATTTGATATACATGTTATTGATGTGTACCTTACTAATGCTCGCAGTAGCGCCTGGGTATTTGATACTGGTTCTGTAGCTAATATTTACAACTCGAAACAAGGGCTACGGATTAAGAGAAGATTGGCTAAGGACGAGGTGATGATGCGCGTGGGAAATGGTTCCAAAGTCGATGTGATCGCCGTCGGCACGCTACCTCTACATCTACCTTCAGATTAGTTTTAGACCTGAATAATTGTTATTTGGTGCCAGCATTAAGCATAACATTATATCTGGATCTTGTTTGATGCGAGACGGTTATTCATTTAAATTAGAGAATAATGGTTGTTCTATTTATATGAGTAATATCTTTTATGGTCATGCACCCTTGATGAGTGGTCTACTTTTACTAAATCTTGATAGTAGTGATACACATATTCATAGTATTGAAGCCAAAAGATATAAGTTTAATAATGATAGTGCAACTTATTTGTGGCACTCCCGTTTAGGTCATATTGGTGTAAAGCGCATGAAGAAACTCCATGCTGATGGGCTTTTGGAATCACTTGATGCTTGCGAACCATGACTCATGGGCAATATGACCAAGACTCCGTTGTTCTGAACAATGGAACGAGCAACAGACTTATTGGAAATAATACATACTGATGTATGCGGTCCAATGAGTGTTGATGCTCGTGGCGGGTATCGTTATTTTCTGACCTTCATAGATGATTTGAGCAGATATGGGTACGTCTGCTTAATGAAACATAAGTCTGAAACATTTGAAAAGTTCAAAGAATTTCAGAGTGAAGTGGAAAATCATCGTAACAAGAAAATTAAGTTTCTACGATCTGATCGTGGAGGTGAATTTTTGAGTTATGAGTTTGGTCTTCATTTGAAACAATGCGGAATAGTTTCGCAACTCACGCCACCTAGAACACCACATCGTAATGGTGTGTCCGAACGTCGTAACCGCACTTTATTAGATATATGGTGCGATCTATGATGTCTCTTACTGATTTACCGCTATCGTTTTGGGGTTATGCTTTGGAGACGGCTGCATTCATGTTAAATAGGGCACCATCAAAATCCATTGAGACGACACCATATGAACTGTGGTTTGGCAAGAAACCCAAGTTGTCGTTTCTTAAAGTTTGGGGCTGCGATGCTTATGTGAAAAAGCTTTAACCTGATAAGCTTGAACCCAAATCGTAGAAATGTGTCTTCATAGGATACCCAAAGGAGACTGTTGGGTACACCTTCTATCACAGATCCGAAGGCAAGATATTCGTTGCTAAGAATGGATCCTTTCTAGAGAAGGAGTTTCTCTCGAAAGAAGTGAGTGGGAGGAAAGTAGAACTTGATGAGGTAATTGTACCTGCTCCCTTATTGGAAAGTAGTTCATCACAAAAATCAGTTCCAGTGATTCCTACACCAATTAGTGAGGAAGCTAATGATGATGATCATGAAACTTCTGATCAAGTTACTATCGAACCTCGTAGGTCAACTAGAGTAAGATCCACACCAGAGTGGTACGGTGAATCCTGTTCTCGAGGTCATGTTACTTGACTATGACGAACCTACGAACTATGAGGAAGCGATGATGAGCCCAGATTCCGCAAAATGGCTTGAGGCCATGAAATCTGAGATGGGATCCATGTATGAGAATAAAGTGTGGACTTTGGTTGACTTGCCCGATGATCGACAAGCCATAGAGAATAAATGGATCTTCAAGAAGAAGACTGACACTGACGGTAATGTTACTGTCTACAAACCTCGACATGTTGCGAAAGGTTTTCGACAAGTTCAAGGAGTTGACTATGATGAGACCTTCTCACCCGTAGCGATGCTTAAGTCCGTCCGAATCATGTTAGCAATTGCCGCATTTTATGATTATGAAATTTGGTAAATGGATGTCAAAACAACATTCCTTAATGGGTATCTTAAAGAAGAGTTGTATATGATGCAACCAGAAGGTTTTGTTGATCCAAAAGGTGCTAACAAAGTGTGTAAGCTCCAGCGATCCATTTGTGGACTGGTGCAAGCATCTCGGAGTTGGAATATACGCTTTGATAGTGTCGTGGAATTGTCACGGCAGATGTCCCCGTGGAAGGACTTAGTTGTGGAGCCATTGCGACGAGTTTGGCTTAAAGGGGTTAAACAGGACAAAGGACACGAGGAGTTTATACTGGTTCGGCCCCTTGCGGTGAAGGTAAAAGCCTAATCCAGTTTGAGGTGGTATTGCTAGGGTTTCGATTACCAGGGAGCGAATCCACCTTGCCTGGCTTTCGATCTGTTGTTTCTTGCCCTAAGCTGCTGCCGGGTCGTCCCCTTATATACATGGGTTGACGCCCCGCAGCCTACAGAGTCCCGGCCGGCTCATACAAACGTGTCCGGCTTGGTGACTTATCTTACATGCCTTACAATACAAGTCATACATACATGTCAGTTTACACTTACGGTCCTTAAGCCGCCTTCGGGCTTGGGCCCTTTAACAAGCCTGTCTTATGAATCGCCATCTTCAATACACTCTTGGGCTTCAAGGAGATGAACCGCCATTGGGATAACCCGGCCCCTCCTGGGCGGGTTATATCCAATAGTCATATCCCCAACATTAGGCCCCAGGTTGATTTGAACTTGTTCATGTCAATCTTCAATACTTAGAAAAAAAATCCTTCTTCGTTTTCCTGTGAAATATTGTAACCCGCCATGACGTCACCTCCTCCGAAAATTGAGGCGCCTGATACGTCTCCATCATATCTATAATTTTTTATTGTTCCATGCCAACATTATACAAATTTCATATAATTTTGGCAACTTTTTATACTATTTTTGGGACTAACATATTGATCTAGTGCCCAGTGCCAGTTCCTGTTTGTTGCATGTTTTTTGTTTCGTAGAAAATCCATATCAAACGGAGTCCAAACGGGATAAAAACTGACGGAGATTTTTTTGGAATATATGTGATTTTTGGGAAGAAGAATCAACGCGAGGCGATGCCCGAGGGGGCCACGAGGTAGGGGGCGCGCCCTGGGCCCTCGTGGCAACCTCGTAAGGCGGTTGGTGCCCTTCTTTCGCCACGAGAAAGCCAATATCCGGATAGAGATCGTGTTAAAGTTTCAGCCCAATCGGAGTTATGGATCTCCGGGAATTTAAGAAACGGTGAAAGGGCAGAATCAGGGAACACAGAAACAGAGAGAGACAGAGAGATAGATCCAATATCGGAGGGGCTCTCGCCCCTCCCATGCCATGGAGGCCATGGACCAGAGGGGAAACCCTTCTCCCATCTAGGGAGAAGGTCAAGTAAGAATAAGAAGAAGAAGGGGGGCTCTCTCCCCCTCTCTCCCGGTGGCGCCAGAACGCCGCCGGGGCCATCATCGTGTGACGGCGATCTACACCAACACCTCCATCATCTTCACCAACATCTCCATCACCTTCCCCCCTCTATCTACAGCGGTCCACTCTCCCACAACCCGCTGTACCCTCTACTTGAACAAGGTGCTTTATGCTTCATATTATTATTCAATGATGTGTTGCCATCCTATGATGTCTGAGTAGATTTTCGTTGTCCTATCGGTGGTTGATGAATTGCTATGATTGATTTAATTTGCTTGTGGTTATGTTGCTATCCTTTGGTGCCCATTATATGAGTGCGCGCGTGGATCACACCATAGGGTTAGTTGTATGTTGATAGGACTATGTATTGGAGGGCAAGAGTGACAGAAACTTCAGTCTAGCATAGAAATTGATGCATACGGGATTGAAGGGGGGCCAATATATCTTAATGATCTGGTTGGGTTTCACCTTAATGAACGTTAGTAGTTGCGGATGCTTGCTGATAGTTTCAATCATAAGTGCATAGAATTCCAAGTCAGGGATGACATGCTAGCAGTGGCCTCTCCCACATAAAACTTGCTATCGGTCTAGTAAAGTAGTCAATTGCTTAGGGACAATTTCACAACTCCTACCACCACTTTTCCACACTCGCTATATTTACTTTATTTCTTATTTATCTAAACAGCCCCTACTTTTTATTTACGCGCTCTTTATTATCTTGCAAACCTATCCAACAACACCTACAAAGTACTCCTAGTTTCATACTTGTTCTAGGTAAAGCGAACGTTAATCGTGCGTAGAGTTGTATCGGTGGTCGATAGAACTTGAGGGAATATTCGTTCTACATTTAGCTCCTCGTTGGGCTCGACACTCTTACTTATCGAAAGAGACTACAATTGATCCCCTATACTTGTGGGTTATCAAGACCTTTTTGTGGCGCCGTTGCCGGGGAGCCATAGCGTGGGGTGAATATTCTCGTGTGTGCTTGTTTGCTTTATCACTAAGTAATTTTTATCTGCTATTCTAAGTTTTTCTCTATCTTTAGTTATGGATATGAAACATGAAATACCAAAAAATTTAGGTGTACCTGCTACTCATGGAGATGGGGAACCTCCTAAAACCCTCGATGCTAGTTATGTGAAAGAGATTATGTACTACTTTGATAATCCTGAGAAAACCCCATTCAATTATGCTATGGGAGACACGTTGGATCAACGTGAATACTTTAGGGATTATCTCTTGACTCAAAAAGGGAAACTATTATGGGATCAAATTCATATGTTGCATTGGTATGCTCGGGAACTATGCTTGAGATATGACTATACTTGTTGCTCTAGGATGAAGGCTCCACACCTTCCCTTTTCATGCAAATTTAATGATGATAAAACCTTGGCTTCTTATGCTAATGGTATATATGATTACTATGATGTGGAAAAAATAGAAGAATTTGTTGCTTTTATGGGTGCTTATGAAATTGAATCTTTGTTTAAAGAGTGTGAAAATTTTGATGATTCAGTTTATAGACCTGAAAATTTAGCTATCCTTAAATATTGCTATGAGAATTATGAATACAATGCCGATATTGATGCGTTTATTGAGAAAGTCTCCGCTGTCCAAGAAGAGACTAATATTTTGCATGAGTCTATGGAAGAAGAAATTAATGACATTGTGAGCTCAATGGATGAAAAAGATGAGGAGGAGAGCGAACAACAAAAGGAGGAAGAGCAGATTGATCACCCGTGCCCACCTTCTAATGAGAGTAACTCTTCAACTCATACATTGTTTAATTTCCCTTCGTGCTTATCGAAGGATGATTGCTATGATGACTGTTATGATCCCATTGATTCTCTTGAAATATCCCTTTTTGATGATGTTTGCTATGCTTGTGGCCAAGATGCCAATATGAATTATGCTTATGAAGATGAACTTGCTATAGTTCCTTATGTTAAACATGAAATTGTTGCTATTGCACCCATGCATGATAGTCCTATTATCTTTTTGAATTCGCCCAACTACACTATATCAGAGAAGTTTGCACTTATTAAGGATTATATTGATGGGTTGCATTTTACTATTACACATGACGATTTTGATAGATATAATATGCATGTGCTTGCTGCTCCTACTTGCAATTTTTATGAGAGAGGAACTACATCTCCGCCTCTCCATGTTTCCAACACGATAAAAATGCAAGAAACTGTTTATACTATGCATTGGCCTTTACTTTGTGTGCATGAATTGTTCTTTTATGATATGCTGATGCATAGGAAGAGAGTTAGACTTCGTCATTACTTGATATATGTTGCTTTGTGCTAACTACTAAATGCCAAATCATTGCTAATTCAAATTGGCTTTGATATACCTTGGGATCCGGGTGGATTCATTACTTGAGCACTATATGCCTAGCTTAATGGCTTTAAAGAAAGTGCTGCCAGGGAGACAACCCGGAAGTTTTAGAGACTCATTTATTTCTGTTGTGTTCTTTTACAAAGATTAAAAATAAAAATAATGTGCCAAGGTTTGCCTTTAGGATGTTTTATATGCTTGTTGGTTTGTACGGTGTAGGACAGAAACTTTGGCTGTAGCGCGTGGTTTTACATTTTTTGCTGGAACGTAAAATGGTTCTGAAACTTTTTGCACTGTCTTTATATATAAATTGTTTATTTTTCCTAATTTTGGTAGAATTTTTGGAGTACTAGAGGTATGGTGAATGTTCAGATTATTACAGACTGTTCTGTTTTTGATGCATAGTTTGCTTGTTTTGATGAAACTATCAATTTACATCAGTGGATTAAGCCATGGAAAAGTTATATTATAGTAGATACAATGAAAAAAATATGAATTGGTTTGCAACAGTACTTAGAGTAGTGATTTGCTTTATTATACTAATGGATCTTACCGAGCTTTCTGTTGAGTTTTGTGTGGATGAAGTGTTGGAAGATCGAGGAGGTCTCGATGTGAGAAGAAGGAAGAGAGGCAATAGATCAAGCTTGGGGATGCCCGAGGCACCCCAAGTAAATATTCAAGGAGACTCAAGCATCTAAGCTTGGGGATGCCCTGGAAGGCATCCCATCTTTCTTCAACAAGTATCGGTATGTTTTTGGATTCGTTTCGTTCATGTGATATGCGTAAATCTTGGAGCGTCTTTTGCATTTAGTTTTCACTTTTCCTTGGTGCACCATGCTGGTATGAGATAGTCCATGGTTGATTTACGGAATGCTCTTTGCACTTCACTTATATCTTTTGAGTATGGCTTTATAGAATGCTTCATGTGCTTTACTTATATCATTTGAAGTTCAGATTGCCTGTTTCTCTTCACATAGAAAACCGCCAATTGTAGAATGCTCTTCTGCTTCACTTATATTTGTTAGAGCGTGGGCATATCTTTTGTAGAAAGAATTAAACTCTCTTGCTTCACTTATATCTATTTAGAGAGATTACAGAAACTGGTCATTCACATGGTTAGTCATAAAATCCTACATAAAACTTGTAGATCACTGAATATGATATGTTTGATTCCTTGCAATAGTTTTGCGATATAAAGATGGTGATATTAGAGTCATGCTAGTGGGTAGTTGTGGATTGTAGAAATACTTGTGTTGAAGTTTGTGATTCCCGTAGCATGCACGTATGGTGAACCGTTATGTGATGAAGTCGGAGCATGATTTATTTATTGATTGTCTTCCTTATGAGTGGCGGTCGGGGACGAGCGATGGTCTTTTCCTACCAATCTATCCCCCTAGGAGCATGCGCGTAGTACTTTGTTTCGATGACTAATAGATGTTTGCAATAAGTATGTGAGTTCTTTATGACTAATGTTGATTCCATGGATTATACACACTCTCACCCTTCCATCATTGCTAGCCTCTTCTGTACCGTGCATTGCCCTTTCTCACCTCGAGAGTTGGTGCAAACTTCGCCGGTGCATCCAAACCCCGTGATACGATACACTCTATCACACATAACCCTCCTTATATCTTCCTCAAAACAGCCACCATACCTACCTATTATGACATTTCCATAGCCATTCCAAGATATATTGCCATGCAACTTCCATCATCATCATCATATACATGACTTGAGCATTCATTGTCATATTGCTTTGCATGATCGTAAGATAGCTAGCATGATGTTTTCATGGCTTGTCCATTTTTTGATGTCATTGCTACGCTAGATCATTCCACATCCCGGTACACCGCCGGAGGCATTCATATAGAGTCATATTTTGTTCTAGTATCAAGTTGTAATATTGAGTTGTAAGTAAATAAAAGTGTGATAATCATCATTATTAGAGCATTGTCCCATGTGAGGGAAGGATGATGGAAGCTATGATTCCCTCACAAGTTGGGATGAGTCTCCGGACTTTACAAAAAAATTAAAGAGGCCAAAGAAGCCCACAAAAAATAATAATAAAAGAGGCCAAAGAAGCCCACAAAAAAAGAGAAAAAAATAAATAAATAAATAAATGAGAGAAAAGAGAGAAGGGACAATGTTACTATCCTTTTACCACACTTGTGCTTTAGATTAGCACCATGTTCTTCATATAGAGAGTCTCTTGAGTTATCACTTTCATATACTAGTGGGAATTTTCATTATAGAACTTGGCTTGTATATTCCGATGATGGGCTTCCTCAAATGCCCGCGGTCTTCATGAGCAAGCAAGTTGGATGCACACCCACTTAGTTTCCAGTTTGAGCTTTCATACACTTATAGCTCTTAGTGCATCCGTTGCATGGCAATCCCTACTCCTGACATTGACATCAATTGATGGGCATCTCCATAGCCCGTTGATTAGCCGCGTCGATGTGAGACTTTCTCCCTTTTTGTCTTCTCCACACAACCTCCACCATCATATTCTATTCCACCTATACTGCTATATCCATGGCTCACGCTCATGTATTGCGTGAAAGTTGAAAAGGTTTGAGAATATCAAAAGTATGAAACAATTGATTGGCTTGTCATCAGGGTTGTGCATGATTTGAATATTTTGTGTGGTGAAGATGGAGCATAGCCAGACCATATGATTTTGTAGGGATAACTTTCTTTGGCCTTGTTATTTGGAAAAGACATGATTGCTTTATTAGTATGCTTGAAGTATTATTTTCTTAATGTCAAATGATAGACTATTGCCTTGAATCACTCGTGTCTTAATATTCATGCCATAATTAGATTACATGATCAAGATTATGCTAGGTAGCATTCCACATCAAAAATTATGTTTTTTATCATTTACCTACTCGAGGACGAGCAGGAATTAAGCTTGGGGATGCTGATACGTCTCCGTCGTATCTATAATTTTTGATTGTTCCATGCCAATATTATACAATTTTCATATACTTTTGGCACCTTTTTATACTATTTTTGGGACTAACATATTGATCCAGTGCCCAGTGCTAATTCCTGTTTGTTGCATGTTTTTTGTTTCGCAGAAAATCCATATCAAACGGAGTCCAAACGGGATAAAAACTGACGGAGATTTTTTTGGAATATATGTGATTTTTGGGAAGAAGAATCAACGCGAGACGATACCCGAGGGGGCCACGAGGCAGGGGGCGCGCCCTGGGCCCTCGTGGCCATCCCGTAAGGAGTTTGGTGCCCTTCTTTCGCCGTAAGAAAGCCAATATCCGGATAGAGATTGTGTTAACATTTCAGCCCGATCGGAGTTACGGATCTCCGGGAATTTAAGAAACGGTGAAAGGGCAGAATCAGGGAACACAGAAACAGAGAGAGATAGAGAGACGGATCCAATATCGGAGGGGCTCTCGCCCCTCCCATGCCATGGAGGCCATGGACCAGAGGGGAAACCCTTCTCCCATCTAGGGAGAAGGTCAAGTAAGAAGAACAAGAAGGGGGGCTCTCTCCCCCTCTCTCCCGGTGGCGCTGGAACGCCGCCGGGGCCATCATCGTGTGACGACGATCTATACCAACACCTCCGTCATCTTCACCAACATCTACATCACCTTCCCCCCTCTATCTACAGCGGTCCACTCTCCAGCAACCCATTGTACCCTCTACTTGAACATGGTGCTTTATGCTCCATATTATTACTCAATGATGTGTTGCCATCCTATGATGTTTGAGTAGATTTTTGTTATCCTATCGGTGGTTGATGAATTGCTATGATTGATTTAATTTGCTTGTGGTTATGTTGCTGTCCATTGGTGTCCATCATATGAGCGCGCGCGTGGATCACTGCTCTGGTTGGGTTTTACCTTAATGAACGTTAGTAGTTGCGAATGCTTGCTAATAGTTCCAATCATAAGTGCATAGAATTCCAAGTCAGGGATGACATGCTAGCAGTGGCCTCTCCCACATAAAACTTGCTATCGATCTTGTAAAGTAGTCAATTGCTTAGGGACAATTTCGCAAAACTCCTACCACCACTTTTCCACACTCGCTATATTTACTTTATTGCTTCTTTATCTAAACAACCCCTACTTTTTATTTACGCGCTCTTTATTATCTTGCAAACCTATCCAACAACACCTACAAAGTACACCTAGTTTCATACTTGTTCTAGGTAAAGCGAATGTTAAGCGTGCATAGAGTTGTATCGGTGGTCGATAGAACTTGAGGGAATATTTGTTCTACCTTTAGCTCCTCGTTGGGTTACTTATTGAAAGAGACTACAATTGATCCCCTATACTTGTGGGTTATTAGCGCCCGTGCCATCACATATCCATTTTCTTGTCTCCTCGATTCCCGCGCATGCCACTTATCCCTTCAGCCTTATAAATAGGGTCACATGTCCTCTTTTCATTCTCCCCTTTTGCCTTCTCGCCTTCCTCTTCCTTCTCGCAACACTCCAGCGCGCCCGAGCTCCGCCGTCGTCGACCTTCATCTCCTACCTCGACTCCGGCCGCTGCATCACCTAGAACGAACCAGAACATCGCGGCGACCCTCCACTGTCCATCAACGTCGGTAAGACTTCCCCTTTCCTTTTGATAGATCTATCTTAGGTCTTCCTTGTTCATCGGCGTTCATCACCGTTCATCACCGTTCTTCCTTTTCTTGCTTAGATACATAGTTTTCATCTGAACAACGACACCAACCTTGTGCGGTAGCAGCTTTAGCACTAGGTTTTTAATATCAGAATATATCCCCATTGCAAATAGATCTCATCTGGACATCCCCACTTTTCGGCCACCGCCACCTTAAAGTTAGATTTTATTTCATTTTTCTGAACAGCTGCAGATCCAATCTTATAGCTTCAACTTGTGAAACCTGTTTGTCCCAACACTTAGTAGAATTTGCTCTTGTCAGATTTTGAATATCCGTGCTAGTCATGGCGGCTTACATCACCGGCTTACATTTACCCATATATCATTAGGCCCCATCTAAGCCGCCATTCCGACTATACACTGTAGCTTTTACTTCCGACTTAAAGGAATGTATTAACTTAAACCGGCAAACCTTTCTTCTTTTTTAGGCTTCTTTGTTCACAATGCCGCCAAAGACAGTCATTTATTGTAACTGGGTTCCCTCCATCATTACTGAGGGCACACTCAGAGATTTTGTCAAAATCGGGTATTTTCCAACAAAAAATGTCATGCATTATCGCGCCCTTGCTCCAAGCGAAGAAAACCTCAGCCCAAAGATGACGAAGTCATTGTGTTTACTGATCATATGAATCGGGGCTTCTCACCACCCGGTTCTAAATTTTTCCGAGATGTTCTGCACTTCTTTCAACTCCATCCTCAAGACATCGGACCCAATTCCGTGTCAAACATCTGCAACTCTCAAGTCTTTTGTGAAGTATATCTTCAAGAGGAGCCCAGTGTCGAACTCTTCAGGGAATTTTTCTATTTGAACCGCCAAAACGAGTTTACAAGCGGGCCCAGCTTGGAACTTGGCAGAATTTCAATCCAACGAAGAAGAGATGCCATCTTCCCTTATGCTCACCTGCCGAGTCACCCCAAGGATTGGTACCAGACATGGTTTTACTGCAAGGATACCTCTCCGGCTGACGAGAATCCATTGCCGGGTTATCGTGCTGAACATCTTGACCCGAAGCATAATCTTCGAGAAACTCAGGTGTTGAATGTAAAAAGCTTGCCCCCACAATTGCGAGGGTCAAGGCTTTGCTGGGAAACGGACTAACTGGCATTGATTTGGTCTAGTGTTGGGTCTCGTGGCGAATCATACCCTTGAGCCGCCGACCTAGCTTAATGTGTACTTATACAGGCGGTACAAAGGATCCATTACGCCACAACCCCTTGCATTTAACAGATGATGCAATTACTGAAATGACAAAAACCCTTCTGAATGAAGATACAGAAGACTACAACAAAGTGGGTATGAACCCTTTCTGCACCCTTAACCCGCCGCCAGATGTGAGCCTCTTAACTTACTTTACTTTCATCTCATCAGTCAGATATTACACTAACTCAATTTTACTGTCTTTCTCAGGCTAAATCTTATTTTTGGAAGGCAAAGTATGACCATGAAGCCGCCAAAAAGGCCAGGGCCGCCAAACAAGCCGCCAAGAAACCCACCAAAAAGCATAAGAAGAAACCAAGTGCCTCTGAAATGTTTGAGCTAGATGATAGCTCTGAGTCGGAGGTATCCCCTGGCTCCCTTGGCTCCTTTTTCAATTATCTTATTGATATTGACTACTCTCGGGATGACACGGGGGCCAGCCAAGCAGTTGAAGAAGAGGTAACCATTATTACCTCTGGCTCAGCACCTTTGCCGGTGTCAAAACCGGCGGATCTCGGGTAGGGGGTCCCGAACTGTGCGTCTAAGGCAGATGGTAACAGGAGGCAGGGGACACGATGTTTTACCCAGGTTCGGGCCCTCTTGATGGAGGTAAAACCCTACGTCCTGCTTGATTATTCTTGATAATATGAGTAGTACAAGAGTTGATCTACCACGAGATCAGAGAGGCTAAACCCTAGAAGCTAGCCTATGGTATGATTGTATGTTGTCCTACGGACTAAAACCCTTCGGTTTATATAGACACCGGAGGGGGCTAGGGTTACACAGAGTCGGTTACAAGGAAGGAGATCTACATATCCGTACTGCCAAGCTTGCCTTCCACGCCAAGGAGAGTCCCATCCAGACACGGTACGAAGTCTTCAATCTTGTATCTTCATAGTCTAACAGTCCAGCCAAAGGATATAATCCGGCTGTCCGGATACCCCCTAATCCAGGACTCCCTCAGTAGCCCCTGAACCAGGCTTCAATGACGATGAGTCCGGTGCGCAGATTGTCTTCGGCATTGCAAGGCGGGTTCCTCCTCTGAATACTTCATAGAAGATCTTGAACACGAGGATCATGTCCGGCTCCGCAAAATAAGTTCCACATACCACCGTAGAGGGAATAATATTTACACAAATCTAATCTGCCGACGTACCCCGTAGTGTGACATCACACCACATCCAGGTCTTTATTTGAATCGTTTTTCCTAACCCATCTCAGCGTGTTTCGCGAGGCGGTTTCCTTGGCACGTCTTGTCGAAGCAGAGATCGTGTCCCCTTATTACAGGATTCCCATTAATACGGATGTGGGTAACCCAACCGTGCCTATTAGTAGGACTCCTAAATCTTAGGCAAGTCCCAAACGGCCACGAGGAGGACGCTTGATATTCACCCTCTTTATAAAGGGGGACAAGGCCTTTTCCTCTCGATCTTAATCGAATCCGCCTCTCGCATCGAGTTCCAACACCCAAAGCTCAGGTTTAGGCACTTCGGACCTTCAACTATGTCTGGATCCAACCTTCAAGGTCAGTGGATGCCTTCCTCCGTCACAAAGGAGGACATCAAGAAGTTGAGAGGGGCCAGATATCTGACCGCCGAAATTTAGCATCAGCTGCCTGCCCGAGGGCAGGTTGTCCCTACTCCCGAACCCAACGAGAGCATCGTGTTCGTCTCCCACTTCCTCCGAGGACTAGGCCTCGCTCTGGATCCCTTTGTTAGGGGTCTTCTGTTCTATTACAGGCTAGATTTTCATGATCTGGCCCCGGATTCCCTTCTTCACATCTCGACATCTATTGTCGTATGTGAGGCCTTCCTCCGCATTACCCCTCACTTCGGCCTGTGGCTCAAGACCTTCGATGTGAAGCCGAAGATGACCGAGGGGCAGCACGCAGCGTGCGGAGGCGCTTCAATAAGCAAAATTGCTGACGCTCCATGGCCTGAGGGTCACTTCCTAGAGGTGTCCGGATTGTGGCAGCGGGAGTGGTTCTACATCACAGCTCCCCGAAGTGCCAAGTGGGTAGCTGCCCCCGCCTTCCGCTCAGGCCCCCCACCACAACTGATGTCATGGATCAGCAGGGGGCTGAGCTGGGGTCCAGCCAAGGACGTGCCAATACTACAAAGCCGTATCCGAGATCTCCTCAAGAGAGATATTAGTCTGGTTATGGTAGTGCAAGTTATGCTAGTCCGTCAAGTCCAGCCTTGCAAACGTCGGCCCCTTCGCATGTGTGAATTCAACCCGGAAGGACCATGATCTATCCAACATTTCCTCGGCATGACGCATGAAGAGATGTACAAATTGTTCTTCGGACCACAAATAATGTGTCCGGACATCACCGAGGATGCAGGTCTGAGCTGCAATCGCCAGGATACCCAAGTAAGTAGCCCCGCATCCAAACACACTGTCCGTTTTATTTATAACAACGTTGCCCTAAAAAAGAAAAACTGCCCTTGGTCCAGGATTGGATAGCGAAGGCAAAGTTGATCAGGTGTCCGGACACCCTCCTTGAGACCTCACCAAATCTCGTGCTAACCAGGATGCTGGAGATCGCGCCTTATCAAGCGCCCTTGGGAGAAGATAAAGGGGGAACAAGGAGGTTAGCGCCTCCACGAAGGAGGTTAGCCAGGGAGGAGGGACTGAAACTTCCTCTCCCCAGGGAAGGAAGAGGACCGCTTCCGAGGACCCGGAGACAATGGTCTCCAAACGGGGGAAGAAATCTTTGCCGGAGGGTCCTGCCTCGGGGGCTACCCTGGCCGCACTATGCCCTCAAGGGGATCAGCCCTCCACCGAGCTGCAAGTAAAAGGGTACTTAATAATGAAAATATCTCGCTTTACTTCTGAGGAAAATAACTGAAGCATTTATCTTGCAGTTCGGATCTTAGCCCTTCTCAGCAGAGCTCGTCTTCAGGGGATCTTCTTCCAGAGATGATGGAGAGCGAAATGCCTCCCCCTGCCACACCGCCTCACAAGGCGGGCAACCCCGAGGTGTCGTCGCGGAGGGTTTCTCCTGATTCGGTAAGGCCAGAAGGTAGTCCTATGGCCACCCGAAGTCCTCAGTATCTAGCTCTTGAAGAGAGCAATCAAAAGAGTTTGGCACCGGCTGGTGTGCGGTCGAACATACTGAGGGATCTGCTAGAGCGAGCGACTATCTCAGAAGAGCACCGTACATTGATGGGTACGGTGATTGAAAGGATTTCGTCTGCCGAAAGTGGGTTGCCTGAAGCCTTTATGAGTCCACTGATGGGTTTTGAGGTACGTGAAATGATGTACATTTTTTACAGTACCGCACATTTTTAGATGTGCCCTATGTATATAGTAGCCCCTGAGACTCTGGTTGTCGTCGAAAACGGCGGCAAACAGAGGATCATAGTCTCAGGTAATAACCAGACCGCCTGTATGCGCAGGTGGTTGAAGCTCTGGTGGCTAGCCGGACTGATGGGTTTGCCAAACTAAAGCGGCACCTAGATGCGGCAGATGCCGACATCGTGCTTGTCAACAAGCGGCTTGACGAGGCACAGGGTAGGTGATTTTTTTGGTGATTGTCACGTAATAAGATCAGCATGATGCCAGTCTCTTTGATATGTTGTGACTGCAGATGGAGCTGCCACTGTGGAGACCTTTTAGGCGAAGCTTGCCCGAGCCAAGGAGCAAGCCAGGAGTAGCAATGCGGCCGCTTTAAAGGCGGCCAGGGAGTTAAGGGCCGAACAGTCCGCGCATTGCGAGAGCAAGGAAAGAATAGCCAAGATGGATGTAGAGTTAAAAGATGCTGCTGACCGTTACCAGCTTCTTGAAGAAGAAAACCGAGCGAAGGCGACGGACCTGGAAAAGGCCCGGGTGGCTGCCAAGGAAGCCCGCTCCCGAATTAGAGCGACGGAGGAGGAGCTGCATCAAGCTGCGGATATTGTATCCGGGAAGCCCTTCTTATTGCGGACGAAGTTCGGGGATCCGAAGTATGCACCTCTGGACCGGCTATGGAGTTCTGCGGACGCCTACGTGGATTTGGCTGCAAGTGCTGCTGATGCGGCCGAGTACTTCAAGGATCGGAAAGATCACAAAGTGGAAAAACTATTTTGGTCACAGTTTCATGCTCCAGCCCGTCCGTTGCTGTTGAATGAGCAAATGGCCAAGTGGGCCGAGCTCCATAGATTATCCGAACTTGCTATGAGGTCCGTTGTGGATCATCTGTGGCTGAGAGGGCCAAGGCCGAATAGCTACTTTGGCTTAGTGCAACAATTCCTTGGTGTTGTGCCACACATCGATGCTGTAAAGAGGTCGGCGTGCATAGAAGGCTCGCGGATGGCCCTTGCCCATGTCAAAACATACTGGGCGGAGATGGATGCCACCACTGTTGCGGCACAGGGTTCGGCCATAGGCCGAGTGGCTGCCGAGCACTACTTTGAAGAAGTTCTTGAAGGCGCTCGTTCGATAGAGCCTCAGTGCTCAAAGAATATTATGTTTGAGTGACATGTATTCCCATTGTAAAAACAATGTTTTATTGAGTTTATCAAGGCTGTATTTATACTTTTGTCCGAAAGTACTATGATGCCTCCTGTGCGGCCGTTTATGTATATATGTATATAACCTGAAAGATGACAGTCGTCGGCTTCAGCCCCCATGCATATACTGCGGGGGTGTTCGCAGAAGACGCATATTCACACTTGATCCAACGTCTTGGTCCATTAAGGAGGTGATAGTGCAGCGAACTAGGCAATCGGACTATAATGCTTTAACACTTTCACTTAGCCAGAGGAGTTTGACAGTGGGGTTACTATATAGCCCCTGGTGGCTCCGCACTCATCCGAATTCGGGGTACGTACATGCCTGGCCGGGAAACGGCCCTTCGTTAAGGTGGAGGAATCCCGAAGATTCCGCTAGGTCATCGAGTGGTTGACCAGTCTCACGTTATATCATGACAGTCAGTTTTCGGCTTTCTCTATTGAGGTGCTCGTCTGGATGAACCAGGGCACAATCACAGTAGTTCTCCTGGTGCCACCTTAGCCGATAGAGCGGAACGTAAGGCAGCAAAACACAGGAGTCGGGCAAACCCAACATTTGACCAAAGACATGATTCAGAGCTGATGCATATAAGGCCAAACTCGCGACGCCGAACACTCCCTAAGGTATGCGGTCTTTATGGTGTAAACCGGGCTTCAGCAGTGCCCTTTGTAATAAGCCCCTGGTGTCCAGGTACATGCAATATTCTGACATGGCCACATGCCAATACGTCAGCATCCTTCTCAATTGTACTGAGAATATGGGGGATGTGTATCAACAAGAGACAGTAAAAAAGGTTTACGCAGGGTCTTAATCTAAAAAGAATCCTTGGAATGGGTCCCTGCTGCACGTCTGCGCCTGTGTCTCCGTTGTGCCATATCCTGGACGGGTGTAGCACGATGGTCATCTGTAAAAGAGAGGAACTTAGTTGAAAAGTTGCCGTGCAAAAAGGTAGCTTATACTAAAGAAACCATGTACAGTTCAAGATGAGTAAAGTTGAGCTAATTGCCACTTGTTTGCGGGCGTTGAGCCCCTTGTATTGTAATAGGGGTATAGCCATCAAACCTGTATCAATTACATATAGCTGCGCCGGACTCGTCTAACCGCGTCCATGGTCTTAACGACCTGTCAGATGCTTTAGTTGGTGAGGCCGCTTAGTGTGCGGCTGCCAAGGCAGCCGCACGGTCTTCCGCGTGCAAGGAGCGATCAATATTTCCATTTGCTGTAATGATGCCGCGTGGACCAGGCATCTTAAGCATGAGAGAAGCGGAATGTGGTATTGCGTTAAAGTGAGCGAAAGCTTCGCGTCCGAGTAGTGCTTGATAGCCACTTTGGAACGGAGCGATGTGGACTTTTCGCTGAAGAAGTTATCAAGAAAGCCGAATATAACCTCTAGTAGCAGGGAGCCCGTGCAATGGGCTTCTGGGCCTGGCGTTACTCCTTTAAAGGTAGTATTGCTATGGCTGATTCTTGTTGGGTCTATCCCCTTTTTGCGGACTGCGTCCTGATATATCAGGTTTAAACTACTGCCGCCGTCCATCAGGACTTGTGTGAAGTGGTATCCGTCAATTATCGGGTCTAACACCAAGGCAGCCCATCCTGCATGATGGATACTTGCCGAGTAATCCCGATGGTCAAAGGTGATTGGTTGGGACGACCAGTGGTAGAACTCCGAGGTGATAGGCCCTGGGGCATGTGTCTTCAGGAGTGCCGCTTTGTTTCTCCCCTTTATCATGTGTAACACGTTGACTGTTTTGACTTCTGGTGGGAATTTCTTCTGTTCCCCAGTGCTTTGCTTGCGAGGCTCGTCCTTGTCTTCACTTGGTGTATCCTGCCCCTTATGTTCGGTGTTGAGCCTGCCAGACTGCTTGAAGACCCAACATTCTCTATGGGTATGATTTGCAGGTTTATCGGGGGTGCTGTGGATCTGACATATTTTATCAAGAATCTTGTTTAGGCTGGACAGTTCGTCTCTGTTGCCTTTGGAGGGCAACTTTTGCTTCTGAATCAGGCGTTTATCGCCGTGCTCTTCGGGCTATCTTCTTTATTCCGGCGCTTGTTTTTGTTGCGTCATGGCTTCCCATTTCCGTCCTTGACTTTGGATGTACTTGGGTCGCTGGTGCTACATCGGGCTAACCAGCTGTCCTCGCCCGCGCAAAAGCGGGTCATGAGGCTTGTGAATGCTGCCATTGTTCTCGGCTTTTCTGGCCGAGGTGTCTGGCAAGCCATTCGTCTCGAACGATGTGCTTAAAAGCTGCTAAGGCTTCGGCGTCCGGGCAGTCGACTATTTGGTTCTTTTTAGTGAGAAACCCGTTCCAAAGCTTTCGGGCTGACTCGCCGGGCTGTTGAGTTATATGACTCAAATCGTCTGCATCCGGTGGTCGGACATAGGTCCCTTGAAAATTTGCTTGAAAAGCGTCTTCGAGCTCTTCCCAGCTTCCAATGGAGTTTTCGGGGAGGCTTTTAAGCCAGTGCCGAGCTGGCCCTTTGAGCTTGAGGGGTAAGTACTTGATGGGGTGGAGATCGTCTCATCGATCCATATGGATATGGAGGATGTAGTCCTCAATTCAGAACCCAGGGTCTGTCATTCCGTCGTACCTCTATGTTTACGGGTTTGAATCCCTCTAGAAATTCATGGTCCAGCACCTCATCGGTGAAACATAGGGGGTGCGCGGCGCCCCTGTATTTGGGTGTACCGTGGTGTTGGAATGTTTGTTGTGTTGCATTGTATGCTGGAGCGCGCTTGCATGGCCCGTAGATGGATCTGGTTGCGCTGTCCTTTTGATGCGAGCCCTCACATGGATCGCGTACTGGCTTATGTGCGGCGTCGTTTGCCACTCTATGTTGGCCACGAGGTCGTCTATCCGACCGGATGGCCGTTTTGTTTTTTGGTTGAGGGGGATTTAAGGCCTCCTCATCGAATTCAGGTAGCAACTTTCGCTTCGGGTAGATCTTGGTGTGGCGATTACCGACGTACTTCGCTGCAGTGTTGAGTACTTCACTCCATCTGATTCTGAGTGTGTCTTGTGCAGCCATGAGCCTTTGCTTCTGCTTTTTCAGACTCCTCGCAGTGGCAACAAGCCTTCGATGGGCATTCTATTGCTCCAGGTGCCTGTCCGGTGTGATGTCATCCGGACTGTTATCTTTGACGGAGTCGGGTTGTTCGGTTTGATTCTCCGTGTTGCCGTGGTCGGGCGATGGTTCACCCTACTCTATCGCTGGGTCTATATGATCGATGTTTCTGCCGAGGCGGGATTTGGAGCGGCGCTTACGCCGCCGCTTTGACTGCTTCTCGAGGGAACAACCCTTCGCTGCGTCCTTCCGTTCCTCGTCGTCGTTTTGTTTGGGTGTGTCCACCATGTATACATCATATGATGAAGTGGGCGTCCAGTGCCCTGTGGGCAGTGGTTCCTATTCGTCTCCTGCATCGCCGTCCATACCGTCGATGTCTTCGGAGTCGAAGTCGAGCATGTCGGTCAAATCGTCGACAGTGGCTACTAAGTGGGTGGTGGGTGGGCGGCGAATTTCTTCGTCATCCGCATCCCAATCCTGCCGAACATAGTTCGGCCAGGACTCTCCTAACAGGGAGAGAGACCTTAATGAGTTCAGTATGTCGCCGAAGGGCGAGTGCTGAAAGATATCCGCGGAGGTGAACTCCATGATCGGCGCCCAGTCAGATTCGATAGGCATGGGCGCACGCGGTTCGGAGTCCGTGGCCGGGGAAGAATCCGGCAATTTGGCGTCCTGGCTCTCGTGAAGGGTAAGGTCGATACTCGGCTCGATCACCGCTGAGAACGCGGCCTCCATGGCGGGGTCTATCCCCCCGTCCGTGGATGGCGCAACCGGCTCCGAATTGAGGGTCGGAGCGGTTGCCAGTGTGATCTCCTGCACACTGTCCGATGGTAGAGCTAAATCATGCTCATCGTGACCGTGCGGCGTACTCGGCAGGGGCGCGAATCCGTCGAAGATCAAGTCTCCGCGGATGTCGGTCGTGTAATTTAAGCTTCCAAACCTGAGCTGGTGGCCAGGGGCGTAACTCTCGATCTGCTCCAGATGGCCAAGTGAGTTGGCCCACAGTGCGAAGCCGCCGAATACAAAGATCTGTCCGGGGAGAAAAGTCTCACCCTGGACTGCATCGCTACCGATGATCGAAGGAGCCATCAAGCCTAATGATGACGACACAGAGGAACTCTCAATGAAAGCACCAATGTCGGTGTCAAAACTGGCGGATCTTGGGTAGGGGGTCCCGAACTGTGCGTCTAAGGCGGATGGTAATGGGAGCAGGGGACACAATGTTTTACCCAGGTTCGGGCCCTCTTGATGGAGGTAAAACCCTATGTCCTGCTTGATTATTCTTGATAATATGAGTAGTACAAGAGTTGATCTACCACGAGATCAGAGAGGCTAAACCCTAGAAGCTAGCCTATGGTATGATTGTATGTTGTCCTACGGACTAAAACCCTCCGGTTTATATAGACACTGGAGGGGGCTAGGGTTACAAAGAGTCGGTTACAAGGAAGGAGATCTACATATCCGTATTGCCAAGCTTGCCTTCCACGCCAAGGAGAGTCCCATCCGGACACGGGACGAAGTCTTCAATCTTGTATCTTCATAGTCCAACAGTCTGGCCAAAGGATATAATCCGGCTGTCCGGATACCCCCTAATCCAGGACTCCCTCAACCTTTGCCAAGACAGAAAATTCAACGAGTAATCCGGAAAGTAAGCTTTCCACACCCCTTAGCTCATTTGGATCCTCACTTTCTTTTGAAGCAACAGCAGCACGAGAGCTGGCGCCAGACTCAGAACAACGGAGGTAAAGAATTTTCCTCCGGTTTACCAAACACTCCGGCTACACGGAAACGCCGAAACAAGGTCTTTTCAAACTTAAATTCTATTTACCCGCTGGCGGGTCTCGTTCGCCATCCACTCTATTCCTCTGATTCAAACTACCAGGAGGTTTCATGTTCTTCCTCTGGCGACTCATCATAGACCCAGCTGCCGGCTTTCAAGACTGCCCCTGGGTAATGACAATTACTTTGTACTCTATACTTCTTTACATTCATACAATTATACTAATTTGTCACAACTCGTGTAGCGGACAACCAAAGCCTAGTAAGAAGGCAAAGGTGACCAAACCAACTAAGGCACCTAAAGTTGTTGAAACAAAGCAGCAAGTCCCTGCACACGAAGTCTCTGAAAAACAGCCAGAAGAACCTGCCTCTGATGCTCCACCTGAAATTCCCGACCTTTCCGTTGATCAGACCAATACTGACTCTTTGAACATTGAGCCATCAAGCTCACTTAAGCTGTCAGAGACTCATGTTGATGACGTTCTGATCACTGGCACCGGTTTTACAGAACCGGGAAATCCAACTGTCTTGGCCAAGCACTCCGCCAAGCAAGAGGTTATTGAGAGGCGGAAAGTGAGGTTTGATGTCTCCCACTATGCACAATTGAGCAGCAGTGAAATTCTATCTGGCTACCTCAACCAAGTACACTCCAGCCGCGATCTTGAAATCGACATGGTGAAGCAGATGCATCAAAAGTATGAGGTATGACTTCTGGCTTTAAATAAGTTATGTACATCCTGCCAGCCCCCAAGTCTACTGGTTATGATAAGATTGAATATGATGTAGACTTAGAATAATCCATAAGCATCTGTAATAGAATCCTTCCAAAGTCGGTTGTCATAGTTAGAATTAAACCGGATGTTTAAACAATTTAGCATTCCATCCGTAGTTCCCAAGGGCTGGTTAAATCGGCATGAATGAGCCGGTCCTATTTACCATTGTTAAAAAATGAAAGCTTATCTGTGTACCCCCATGAACCGGCTGTGATTGTTTACAGCACAACCGGGTCATCATAAAATAGTAGGAAGACAAGCGATATGCATTAGCCCCCAAGTGCCAAGTAGCCTTTCTTGCAAAGTGCTTGGGACTTATTCACATTATCAAGTAAAGGATCCACTTTTGACGATTAGCAAGGCTACTCACCAAAGATAGAAGAAACCATCTGAGATACACGGTAATTTTTCTCCAACATTAGCACTGCTGAGCCGACGTTGATATTATCTGAAGAATGTATGATAGTGGAGACCCGGCGCACCCAGCTGGTCGTTGACTCGCCCTCAGCTTGAACACAAGAAACCAAGTCCAAGATCGACATAGGTTGTATGCACGTATCTTTGAAATTCTGGATAAATCGGGCCTTCAGCTCTGCCCATGATCCGATGGAGTTAGCCGGTAGCCCCTTCAACCAGGTATGAGCTGTCCCTTCCAACATCATGGTGAAAAACTTAGCATATGCAACCTCGCTAACATCCAGCATCTCCATAGCCATCTCATAACTCTCCACCCAGGCCTCAGGGGGCTGATCTGTTGTGTAATTAGGCACCTTGCGAGGGCCTTTGAAGTCTTTGGGCAGACGCTCATTTCGCAAAGCCGTCGTTAAGCACGGCACACCCAAATCTCTAGAAGTTACTCCCGCCTCCACTGAAGCCGTCGGGGAAACCGACGCGTGCTGATGAGCCGCCAGTTGAGCCGCCAGCTCGGCCTCTCGTCGTGCTCTGCCCTAGTCCACCAAATCCTGTGCATTGGCACCATTGCACGCCGGGTCATGTCCATGAGGTTGGTTACGGCGCTGCTCGGTATTCAAGACTGCCGGCGAGTCAATGTGCCTACTGTAGCTCCAGCTTGGTCGAGGGGTCGAATGAATTCGATCATGAATATAAGAATAAGCCTGTTGTTGCAGCAGTGCTGTCTGAAGAAGTTCCCTGGCCCTTCAGGTTTCAGCCGCCGTTGGAGTCTCGCCCTCGCCCGGCAAAGCCGCCAGTCGCGTCGCTGCAGCAATCATGTTGTCCAAAGGGGTGGAATAGTGACCCGGCAGTGTTACACATGCTGAGGCGGGGTGTTGTTCATATACGGAGAACTTGTCACATGCGGCTGATCCGGCACCCCACCCCTTGGCGCTTCAGTCATCTGGTTTATCACCGGCGGGTTACTAGCCTTGGCTCTAGGGGTGTTGAAGAGGTCCCTTGGCTCATAAAACGAGGGCAGACGACTCCGGTATTTTCTCCTCAAAACTTCATTTGACGCGTTTTGATCCACCGTGAGCCGGTATGAATCTGCTTGAATCCGCTGTGCTTGGGCATTTAAAACGGCCCGCTCTACAGCCATCCTGGTGTTTTCCGCTGCCAATTCTGCCTTAGCTTGCGCTATCTCATCACGTAACTTAGCCACTTCTGCCTTATGCTGCTCCTGGTTGTCTGGGGTTACATCAACCTCCATCAGAGTCGCCAGAGCATCCAACAGATCTGTTAAAACTTGAGCCGGCGGGCGCGCTGAACCGCCAACACCCGCCGCTGTTACTGCCGCTGCACTGGAAGTCATGGCCGTGGTGGCTGTCAAACCGAGAACCGGCTGGGTGCCAGCCATGAAGATTGCCACCCTGTTCGGCGGCTCACGGGGGTCCAGAATACTGTCGCCATCGGAACAACCCCCAAGCCGTCCATCTTCTAGTTGGTACATTGAGTTGGTCTCACCCGTGGATGATTCACCATCAGAGTATGGTCGTCTCACTGCCCGACACAGAGCCTTCCAATTTAGCCCCGTGGATAAATCCAACAAAGGCATGCTTCATGACGAGCGGAACCCGGGCGGGTCGTGCATGTTGAGCCGTCTCGATGATGTCGGTGCAGATGTCCGGCTCAGGGCCCGGTTCACCGATCTTGCGGATGAAGACGTGGATTCCGCCGAAGGGGACCCGGTACCCGTACTCAATCGAGCCGGCCTCGGGGGCCCAGCCTGCATCATCGATGTAGAGCTTGCCGCGACGACTCTTGGTCATCCGGCCCACATGTATCCCTTGAGCCCTTCAAAGCTGCCCTTTAAGAACTCAAAACCATCATGCGTTGGCCCCACGGTGGGCCCCAACTGTCTTGGAATTGTCACGGCAGATGTCCTCATGGAAGGACTTAGTTGTGGAGCCATTGCAACGAGGTTAGCTTAAAGGGGTTAAACGGGACAAAGGACACAAGGAGTTTATACTGGTTCGGCCGCTTGTGGTGAAGGTAAAAGCCTAATCCAGTTTGAGGTGGTATTGCTAGGGTTTCGATTACCAGGGAGCGAATCCACCTTGCCTGGCTTTCGATCTATTGTTTCTTGCCCTAAGCCGCTGCCGGGTCGTCCCCTTATATACATGGGTTGACGCCCCGCAGCCTACAGAGTCCCGGTCGGCTCATACAAATGTGTCCGTCTCGGTGACTTATCTTACATGCCTTACAATACAAGTCATACATACATGGCGGTTTACACTTACGGACCTTAAGCAGCCTTCGGGCTTGGGCCCTTTAACAAGCCTGTCTTATGAATCGCCATCTTCGATACACTCTTGGGCTTCAAGGAGATGAACCGCCATTGGGATAACCCGGCCCCTCCTGGGCGGGTTATATCCAATAGTCATATCCCCAACAGATAGTATGATCAAAGCATATGGTTTTATATAGACTTTTGGAGAAGCCTGTATTTACAAGAAAGTGAGTAGGAGCTCTGTAGCATTTCTAATATTATATGTGGACGACATATTGTTGATTGGAAATGATACTGAATTTCTGAATAGCATAAAAGGATACATGATAAGATTTTTTCAATGAAAGACCTCGGTGAAGCGGCTTATATATTGGGCATCAAGATCTATAGAGATAGATCAAGATTCTTAATTGGACTTTCACAAAGCACATACCTTGATAAAGTTTTGAAGAAGTTCAAAATGGATCAAGCAAAGAAAGGGTTCTTGCCTGTGTTACAAGGTGTGAAGTTGAGTCAGACTCAATGCCCAACCACTACAGAAGATAGAGAGAAAATGAAAGTCATTCCCCATGCTTCAGCCATAGGTTCTATCATTTATGCAATGTTGTGTACCAGACCTGATGTGTGCCTTGCTATTAGTTTAGCAGGGAGATACCAAAGTAATCCAGGAGTGGATCACTGGACAACGGTCAAGAATATCCTGAAATACCTGAAAAGGACTAAGGATATGTTTCTCGTTTACGGAGGTGACAAAGATCTCGTCATAAATGGTTACGTCGATGCAAGCTTTGGCACTGATCCAGATGACTCTAAGTCACAAACCGGATACGTATTTTTATTGAATGGTGGAGCTGTCAGTTGGTGCAGTTCTAAGCAAAGCGTCGTGGCGGGATCTACGTGTGAAGCGGAATACATAGTTGCTTTGGAAGCAGCAAATGAAGGAGTCTGGATGAAGGATTTCATATCCGATCTAGGTGTCATACTTAGTGCATCGGGTCCAATGAAGACAATACTGGTGCAATTGCCTTGGCAAAGGAATCCAGATTTCACAAGAGAACTAAGCACATCAAGAGATGCTTCAATTCCATCCGCGATCAAGTCAAGAAGGGAGACATAGAGATTGCAAGATACATACGGATCTGAATGTTGCAGACCCGTTGACTAATCCTCTCTCACAAGCAAAACATGATCAGCACCAAGACTCCATGGGTGTTAGAATCATTATAATGTAATCTAGATTATTGACTCTAGTGCAAGTGGGAGACTGAAGGAAATATGCCCTAGAGGCAATAATAAAATTGTTATTTATATTTCCTTATATCATGATAAATGTTTATTATTCATGCTAGAATTGTATTAACCGGAAACTTAGTACATGTGTGAATACATAGACAAACATAGTGTCACTAGTATGCCTCTACTTGACTAGCTCGTTAATCAAACATGGTTAAGTTTCCTAGCCATAGACATGAGTTGTCATTTGATGAATGGGATCACATCATTAGAGAATGATGTGATTGACTTGACCCATCCGTTAGCTTAGCACTATGATCGTTTAGTTTATTGCTATTGCTTTCTTCATAACTTATACATGTTCCTATGACTATGAGATTATGCAACTCCCGAATACCAGAGGAACACTTAGTGTGCTATCAAACGTCACAACGTAACTAGGTGATTATAAAGATGCTCTACAGGTGTCTCTGATGGTGTTTGTTGAGTTGGCATAGATCGACATTAGGATTTGTCACTCTGATTGTCGGAGAGGTATCTCTGGGCCCTCTCGGTAATGCACATCACTATAAGCCTTGCAAGCAATGTGACTAATGAGTTAGTTGTGGGATGTTGCATTATGAAATGAGTAAAGAGACTTGCCGGTAACGAGATTGAACTAGGTATGATGATACCGACGATCGAATCTCGGGCAAGTAACATACCGATGACAAAGGGAACAACATATGTTGTTATGCGGTTTGACCGATAAAGATCTTCGTAGAATATGTAAGAACCAATATGAGCATCCAGGTTCCGCTATTGGTTATTGACCGGAGATGAGTCTCGGTCATGTCTACATAGTTGTCGAACCCGTAGGCTCCGCACGCTTAACGTTCGATGACGATCAGTATTATGAGTTTATGTGATTTGATGTACTGAAGGTTGTTGGGAGTCCCGGATGTGATCACGCACATGACGAGGAGTGTCAAAATGGTCAAGACATAAAGATTGATATATTGGATGACTATATTCGGACATCGGAATAGTTCCGTGGGTCACCGGATATATATCAGTGCCGGAAGGGTTATCGGAACCACCAGAGAAGTAATGTGCCTTATTGGGCCTAGGGGAGAGAGAGAGGGGCAGCCAAGGCTGTCCGCGCCCCCCCCCCCCATGGGCCTAGTCCGAATTGGACTAGGGGGAGGGGCGGCGCCCCCTCCTTCCTTCTCTTTCCCCTTGATGTCTACTACACAACCTTCTTCTTGTAGACGTTGTTGGGCCTCCAAGTGCAGAGGTTTGTAGGATAGTAGCAAATTTCCCTCAAGTGGATGACCTAAGGTTTATCAATCCGTAGGAGGCGTAGGATGAAGATGGTCTCTCTCAAGCAACCCTGCAACCAAATAACAAAGAGTCTCTTGTGTCCCCAACACACCCAATACAATGGTAAATTGTATAGGTGCACTAGTTCGGCGAAGAGATGGTGATACAAGTGGTATATGGATAGTAGATAAAGGTATTTGTAATCTGAAAATGTAAAAACAGCAAGGTAACTAATGATAAAAGTGAGCGTAAACGGTATTGCAATGCTAGGAAACAAGGCCTAGGGTTCA
This sequence comes from Triticum aestivum, assembly GCF_018294505.1. Taxonomy (NCBI): domain Eukaryota; kingdom Viridiplantae; phylum Streptophyta; class Magnoliopsida; order Poales; family Poaceae; genus Triticum; species Triticum aestivum. The sequence continues at coordinate 278,534,203 of NC_057806.1, forward strand.
TACTTTCACTAGTGCAAGTCCTCTCAACAATAATAACATAATTGGATCATATAACTATCCCTCAACATGCAACAAAGAGTCACTCCAAAGTCACGAATAGCGGAGAACAAACGAAGAGATTATGGTAGGGTACGAAACCACCTCAAAGTTATTCTTTCCAATCAATCCGTTGGGCTATTCCTATAAGTGTCACAAACAGCCCTAGAGTTCGTACTAGAATAACACCTTAAGACACAAATCAATCAAAACCCTAATGTCACCTAGATACTCCAATGTCACCTCAAGTATCCATGGGTATGATTATACGATATGCATCACACAATCTCAGATTCATCTATTCAACCAACACAAAAGGATCTCAAAGAGTGCCCCAAAGTTCTACCGGAGAATCACGACGAAAACGTGTGCGAACCCCTATGCATAGGTTCATGGGCGGAACCCGCAAGTTGATCACCAAAACATACATCAAGTGAATCACGTGATATCCCATTATCACCACAGATACGCACGGCAAGACATACATCAAGTGTTCTCAAATCTTTAAAGACTCAATCCGATAAGATTACTTCAAAGGGGAAACTCAATTCATTACAAGAGAGAAGAGGGGGAGGAGAAACATAAGATCCAACTATAATAGCAAATCTCGCGATACATCAAGATCGTGCCAAATCAAGAACACGAGAGAGAGAGAGAGAGAGATCAAACACATAGCTACTGGTACATACCCTCAGCCCCGAGGGAGAACTACTCCCTCCTCGCTATGGAGAGCACCGGTATGATGAAGATGGCCACCAGAGAGGTATTTCCCCCTCCGGCAGGGTGCCGGAACGGGTCTAGATTGGCTTTTGGTGGCTACGGAGGCTTCTGGCGGCAGAACTCCCGATCTATTGTGCTCCTCGATGTTTTTAGGGTATATGGAGATATATAGGCGGAAGAAGTACGTCAGGGGGGCCACGAGGGGCCCATGAGGGTGGAGGGCGCGCCCCCTGCCTCGTGGCCTCCTCGCAGGTCCCCTGACATGCACTCCAAGTCTTCTGGGCTTCTTTCCTTCCAAAAATAAGTTCCGTGAAGTTTCAGGTCAATTGGACTCCGTCTGATTTTCGTTTTCTTCAAAACCCTAAAACAGGGTAAAAACAAAAATTGGCACTAGGCTCTGGGTTAATAGGTTAGTCCCAAAAATGATATAAAAGTGTATAATAAAGCCCATAAACATTCAAAACAGTAGATAATATAGCATGGAGCAATCAAAAATTATAGATATGTTGGAGACGTATCAGCATCCCCAAGCTTAATTCCTTCTCGTCCTCGAGTAGGTAAATGATAAAAACAGAATTTTTGATGCGGAGTGCTACGTGGCATAATTTCAATGTAATTCTTCTTAATTGTGGTATGAATATTCAGATCCATAAGATTCAAGACAAAAGTTCATATTGACATAGAAATAATAATACTTCAAGCATACTAACTAAGCAATTATGTCTTCTCAAAATAACATGGCCAAAGAAAGTTATCCCTACAAAATCATATAGTCTGGCTATGCTCCATCTTCACCACACAACATATTTAAATCATGCACAACCCCGATGACAAGCCAAGCAATTGTTTCATACTTTTAATGTTCTCAAACTTTTTCAATCTTCATGCAATACATGAGCGTGAGCCATGGACATAGCACTATAGGTGGAATAGAATGGTGGTTTGTGGAGAAGACAAAAAGGAGAAGATAGTCTCACATCAACTAGGCGTATCAACGGGCTATGGAGATGCCCATCAATAGATATCAATGTGAGTGAGTAGTGATTGCCATGCAACGGATGCACTAGAGCTATAAGTATATGAAAGCTCAAAAAGAAACTAAGTGGGTGTGCATCCAACTTGCTTGCTCATGAAGACCTAGGGCATTTTGAGTAAGCCCATCATTGGAATATACAAGCCAAGTTCTATAATGAAAGATTCCCACTAGTATATGAAAGTGACAACATAGGAGACTCTCTATCATGAAGATCATGGTGCTATTTTGAAGCAGAAGTGTGGTAAAAGGATAGTAGCATTGCCCCTTCTCTCTTTTTCTCTCATTTTTTTATTTTTTTATTTGGGCCTTTTTTATGGCCTCTTTTTTTCTTTTTTTCTTTGGGCTTCTTTGGCCTCTTTTATTTATTTATTTTCATCCGCAGTCTCATCCCGACTTGTGGGGGAATCATGGTCTCCATCATCCTTTCCTCACTGGGACAATGCTCTAATAATGATGATCATCACACTTCTTTTTTTACTTACAACTCAAGAATTACAACTCAATACTTAGAACAAGATATGACTCTATATGAATGCCTCCGGCGGTGTACCGGGAGGTGCAATGATGCATGAGTGACATGTATGAAAGAATTATGAACGGTGGCTTTGCCACAAATACGATGTCAACTACATGATCATGCAAAGCAATATGACAATGATGAAGCGTGTCATAATAATGGAATGGTGGAAAAGTTGCATGGCAATATATCTCGGAATGGCTATGGAAATGCCATAATAGGTAGGTATGGTGGCTGTTTTGAGGAAGGTGTATGGTGGGTTTATGGTACTGGCGAAATTTGCGCGGTACTAGAGAGGCAAGCAATGGTGGAAGGGTGAGAGTGCGTATAATCCATGGACTTAACATTAGTCATAAAGAACTCACATACTTATTGCAAAAATCTATTGTTTATCGAAACAAAGTACTACGCGCATGCTCCTAGGGGGATATATTGGTAGGAAAAGACCATCGCTCGTCCCCGACCGCCACTCATAAGGAGGACAATCAATAAATAAATCATGCTCCGACTTCATCGCATAACGGTTCACCATACGTGCATGCTACGGGAATCACAAACTTCAACACAAGTATTTCTCAAATTCACAACTACTCAACTAGCATGACTCTAATATCACCATCTCCATATCTCAAAACAATCATCAAGCATCAAACTTCTCTTAGTATTCAATACTCTATATGAAAGTTTTTACTATTCTTGGATGCCTAGAATATTAGGATTATTTAAGAAAATTACCATGCTATTTAAGTACTCTCAAAATAATATAAGTGAAGCATGAGAGTTCATCTATTTCTTCAAAATAAAACCACCACCGTGCTCTAAAAGATATAAGTGAAGCACTAGAGCAACAACAAACTACTCCGAAGGATATAAGTGAAGATCAATGAGTAGTCGAATAATTATGCAACTATGTGAAGACTCTCTAACATTTAGTAATTTCATATCTTGATACTTTATTAAAACAGCAAGCAAAACAAAATAAAATGATATCTAAGAATAGCAAACATCATGTGAAGAAGGAAAAACTTAGGATCAACCGAAACTAACTGATAGTTGTTGAAGAAGAAAGGTAGGATGCTAACCGGGGCATCCCCAAGCTTAGACACTTGAGACTTCTTGAAATATTATCTCAGGATGCCTTTGGCATCCCCAAGCTTGAGCTTTTGTGTCTCCTTAATTCCTCTCATATCACGGTCTCCCTAAATCTCAAAAGCTTCATCCACACAAAACTCAACAAGGACTCGTGAGATAAGTTAGCATAAACCATTGCAAAAACCTTATCATACTCTACTGTAGAAAACCACTAAAATTATTATTCAACATTGCATACTAAATGCCTCTGCATATTTAATTGTCCTATCCTCAAATAGAATCATTAAAGAAGCAAACATATGCAAACATAACAACAATCTGCCTAAACAGGATAGTCTGTAAAGAATGCTGCAACATCCATACTTCCCTAGATCCAAAAATTATGAAATAAAATTCCCACTGTAATAAATTTATCTGAGCTTAATATGCAAAAGGTTTCAACATTTTATCATATTCTTACTTTTCTAGGGAATTATTGCAACAGCGGTAAACTTTTTGTTTTCAAACAGCACCATGTATACTTGTAACATAGGCATAGTAAAGGCTATCAATGCCACTTTTATTGAAATAAAAGATGCCAAACATTGTTCTAAATAACAGCAAGAAAATCCTAACAAAATAAATTGACGCTCCAAGCAAAACACATATCATGTGGTAAATAAAAATATAGCTCCAAGTAAAGTTACCGATGAACGAAGACGAAAGAGGGGATGCCTTCCGGGGCATCCCCAAGCTTAGGCTCTTGGCTATCCTTGAATATTACCTTGGGGTGACTTGGGCATCCCCAATCTTAGGCTCTTTCCACTCCTTATTCCATAGTCCATCGGATCTTTACCCAAAACTTGAAAACTTCACAACACAAAATTTAACAGAAAACTCGTAAGCTCCGTTAGTATAAGAAAATAAATCACCACTTCAAGTTACTGTAATGAACTAATTATTTATTTATATTTGTGTTAGACCTACTGTATTCCAACTTCTCTATGGTTTATGAACTATTTTACTAGCCATAGATTCATCAAAATAAGTAAACAACACATGAAAAACAGAATCTGTCAAAAACAGAACAGTGTGTAGTAATCTGGATCAAATGTATACTTCTGGAACTCATAAAATTCTCAAATAAATTGCTGGACCTGAGTAATTTATCTATTAATCATCTGAAAAACGAATTAACTAAATAGCACTCTTCAAATAAAAATGGCAGCAATTCTTGTGAGCGCTAAAGTTTCTGTTTTTTACAGCAAGATCAACAAGACTTTCCCCAAGTCTTCCCAAAGGTTCTACTTGGCACACACACTAATTAAAAGCATAAAACCACATCTAAACAGAGTCTATATGAATTATTTATTACTAAACAGTAACAAAAAGCAAGGAACAAAAATAAAGTTGGGTTGCCTCCCAACAAGCTCTATTGTTTGACGCCCCTAGCTAGGCATGATGATTTCAATGATGCTCACATAAAAGATAAGAATTGAAACATAAATAGAGCATCATGAAGAATATGACTAGCACATTTAAGTCTAACCCTCTTCCTATGCATAGGGATTTTGTGAGCAAACAACTTGTGGGAACAAAAATCAACTTGCATAGGGAGGTAAAACAAGCATAACTTCAAAACTTTAAGCACATAAAGAGGAAACTTGATATTATTGCGATTCCTACAAGTATATGTTCCTTCCTCATAATAATTTTCAGTAGCACCATGAATGAATTCAACAATATAACCAGCACCTAAAGCATTCTTTTCATGATCTACAAGCATGGAAATTTTATTACTCTCCACACAAGCAAAATTCTTCTCATTCGGGATAATGGGAGTATCATAAGAGACTTGAATACTATAAATTGTTTCCACATTAAAAGAGTAATGTTCAGAAAAGGGGTAACCATAATCATGGAAAGTTTTATAAATATAATCACTACTTTTTATGGCATAAGTATCATCACAATAATCATCATAAGTAGGAGGTATACTATCATCACTATAAATTTGCATAACAAACTTGGGAGACTAAAAATATCATCTTCATTAAACATAGCATCCCCAAGCTTGGGACAAACATTAATTTCAACAAATATATTCTCAAATATGTCATCCTCATCAAACATAGCATCCCCAAGCTTGGGCCTTTTCGTATCATAAGCATAATCACTCTCATCATTAATAGTATGGATAGCGCCAATAGTATAGCAAACATTATTATCATATTCTTCCAAGCAAATGCCAAAAAGATTTTCAAGATCATAAGAAGTATCATTATCTTACCAATCATAATCATCACAACAAGCAATAGGCATAATGAGATCATCAGCAAGTGTATCATCTTCATTTTCATGAGGCACAACAATAATAGGAGAAACCTTATTTGGGAGAGATACCTTTTTACCTCTCTTCCTTTTTCTTTTCTTCTTCTTCACCTCATGTGTGGGTTCAATCCTCCTTTTGGAGCTCCTTATTAATGAGATTGGTTTAATAGAAGGCTCCTCCTCGTTACCTGATTCATCATAAGAAATAATAGGAGGATATTGGGAAGTCTCTTCCCTTTTGTTAGTATTCTCTTCGTCCTCTATTTGTTTTCTTTTCTTTATGTAATTGGCAATATAAGGACTTTCAATGCAATTCACCGCACAATACATATAAATTTTCTCTAGATCAAAATGAAGAACTTTATCAAGGGCAAATTTTGGAATATCCTTAGTTATACATTTAATTTCTTCATAACCCAAGAGCAAACTAAGTTCATTATGATGTGCAAGGGAAATCAAGTCATCACAATTTTTGGACACGATATGATCATGAAACAATTTGCATTGGGTACTAAAATGATCACGTTCATTGCAAAGTTCACAAGTAGGGCTAAGAAAAATTAAATTTTCAGCACATTCATCTAGCTCTTCTTGCAACAATTTGGTTTCTAAGTACTTATGCCTCTTGCAATATCTATCTTCCCTATTTGGTGTGTACTTACAAACCCAATGCACTCCACAAAAATTAACATGTTTATAGGAGGCATTTTTATCATAACTAGTGCAATCATCATTAGTACTATGGATATTCAAGGAGTTCATACTAACAACTTTGCAATCATGCTCATCATTCACATATTTTATGCCAAGCATTCTATGTAATTCTTCCTCTAGTACTTGAGCACAATTTTCCTTCCCATCATTTTCATGAAAGACATTAAAAAGATGAAGCGTATGAGACAAGCTCAATTCCATAATTTTTTTGTATTTTTCTTTTATAAACTAAACTAGTGATAAAACAAGAAACTAAAAGACTCGATTGCAAGATCTAAAGATATACCTTCAAGCACTCACCTCCCCGGCAACGGCGCCAGAAAAGAGCTTGATGTCTACTACACAACCTTCTTCTTGTAGACGTTGTTGGGCCTCCAAGTGCAGAGGTTTGTATGATAGTAGCAAATTTCCCTCAAGTGGATGACCTAAGGTTTATCAATCCGTAGGAGGCGTAGGATGAAGATGGTCTCTCTCAAGCAACCCTGCAACCAAATAACAAAGAGTCTCTTGTGTCCCCAACACACCCAATACAATGGTAAATTGTATAGGTTCACTAGTTCGGCGAAGAGATGGTGATACAAGTGGTATATGGATAGTAGATAAAGGTATTTGTAATCTGAAAATATAAAAACAGCAAGGTAACTAATGATAAAAGTGAGCGTAAACGGTATTGCAATGCTAGGAAACAAGGCCTAGGGTTCATACTTTCACTAGTGCAAGTCCTCTCAACAATAATAACATAATTGGATCATATAACTATCCCTCAACATGCAACAAAGAGTCACTCCAAAGTCACTAATAGCGGAGAACAAACGAAGAGATTATGGTAGGGTACGAAACCACCTCAAAGTTATTCTTTCCAATCAATCCGTTGGGCTATTCCTATAAGTGTCACAAACAGCACTAGAGTTCGTACTAGAATAACACCTTAAGACACAAATCAATCAAAACCCTAATGTCACCTAGATACTCCAATGTCACCTCAAGTATCCGCGGGTATGATTATACGATATGCATCACACAATCTCAGATTCATCTATTCAACCAACACAAAGGACCTCAAAGAGTGCCCCAAAGTTCTACCGGAGAATCACGACGAAACGTGTGCCAACCCCTATGCATAGGTTCATGGGCGGAACCCGCAAGTTGATCACCAAAACATACATCAAGTGAATCACGTGATATCCCATTGTCACCATAGATACGCACGACAAGACATACATCAAGTGTTCTCAAATCTTTAAAGACTCAATCCAATAAGATTACTTCAAAGGGGAAACTCAATTCATTACAAGAGAGAAGAGGGGGAGGAGAAACATAAGGTCCAACTATAATAGCAAAGCTCGCGATACATCAAGATCGTGCCAAATCAAGAACACGAGAGAGAGAGAGATCAAACACATAGCTACTGGTACATACCCTCAGCCCCGAGGGAGAACTACTCCCTCCTCGTCACGGAGAGCACCGGGATGATGAAGATGACCACAAGAGAGGGATTGCCCCCTCCGGCAGGGTGCCGGAACGGGTCTAGATTGGCTTTCGGTGGCTACGGAGGCTTCTGGCGGCGAAACTCCCGATCTATTGTGCTCCTCGATGTTTTTAGGGTATATGGAGATATATAGGCGGAAGAAGTACGTCAGGGGGGCCACGAGGGGCCCACGAGGGTGGAGGGCGCGCCCAGGGGGATGGGGGCGGCCCCCTACCTCGTGGTCTCCTCGCAGGCCCCCCGACGTGCACTCCAAGTCTTCTGGGCTTCTTTCCTTCCAAAAAAGAGTTCCGTGAAGTTTCAGGTCAATTGGACTCCGTCTGATTTTCCTTTTCTTAGAAACCCTAAAACAGGGTAAAAACAGAAACTGGCACTGGGCTCTGGGTTAATAGGTTAGTCCCAAAACTGATATAAAAGTGTATAATAAAGCCCATAAACATTCAAAACAGTAGATAATATAGCATGGAGCAATCAAAAATTATAGATACGTTGGAGATGTATCACCCCTCTCCTTCCTTCTTCTCCTAGTAGTACTAGGAAAGGAGGATCCAACTCCTACTTGGAGTAGGATTGCCCCCCTTTGGCGCGCCCTATGAGGGCCGGCCGGTCTCCCTCTTGCTCCTTTATATACGGGGGCAGGGGCACCCTAGAACACACAAGTTAACAATTGTTTTAGCCGTGTGCGGTGCCCCCCTCCACAAAAACACACCTCAGTCATATTGTCGTAGTGCTTAGGCGAAGCCCTGCATCGGTAACTTCATCATCACCGTCACCACGCCGTCGTGCCGATGAAACTCTCCATCGGCCTCAGCTGGATCTAGAGTTCGAGGGACGTCACCGAGCTGAATGTGTGCAGATCGCGGAGGTGCCGTGCGTTCGGTACTTGATCGGTTGGATCGCGAAGACATTCGACTACATCAACCGCGTTATTTAACGGTTCCGCTTTCGGTCTATGAGGGTATGTAGACACACTATCCCCTCTCATTGCTATGCATCTCCTAGATAGATCTTGCGTGATCATAGGAACTTTTTTGAAATACTGTGTTCCCCAACATTGCCAGCACCGGGCATGCATAGATGAGGGACCTGCACGAGCTGTACGCCATGCCGAAGAAGTCAGACGAGCCAGCAGAGAAGAACTCGACGACGGCTACGGCGCCAATCGGCGCGAGGCCGATGTCGCCCGTGGTTATCGGAGTAGACGGAGTGGTTGGGGTAGATGACAGCGACGCTGGCAACGGGCTGGTGCTGGACAAAGACGAAGGAGGTGGACGGGTGGCGGCGGCTACGTGGGTAGCAGCGGCAACATCCAAAGAAGAGCGGCAGCCTAACGGCGATGGCGGCGGCTAGGTTAGGAGCGCGGCGGCAATGCTCGAAGTAGGCGAAGAACCCTGACAGCGTGACCAAGACCGGCGCGGACGGTGGTGTTCCCGCGCCAAGTGAGACGGCGCGACGCATACCACGGGAGGTCGACGCATGGTGACGGTGGAGAGGGCTGCGACGCTACGGCCCGAAGGGGCGGCGCAGCGGCGGAGCGCGTCGGTGCAACCACGAGGACGGCCTCGGGACGGCGGCTGGGACCGCGTATGGTGTCACTACGGCCCGTAGGGGCGACGCAACGGCGACGCATGAGTCGATGCAGCCACGAGGAGAACCACGGGGCGGTGGCGCTGCGGCCCGACGGGGCGACGCAGCGGCGGCCTGTTGCTCGATCGGTGGAGGGGCGCGCTGAACTCAGGGACGATCTTCACGAGACTTGCGGAGGCGCGCGTAACCAACGGGCCAGGTCGGTCGCGCAGCGTAGATGAGGCGGCGAGCGGGTGATCAAGCTGATCGCGCGCGAGGGCGGGGACGCTGCTCGGTGGAGGCGTGGTGGCGGCGGAGTCCGAGATGAAGCCGACGATGATGGACGGCGTGGGACGTCGTGCGGACAAGCGTGTCAGCACCGGCACCTGGGCTGCCAAAGCAGCACATGTGCCCGGGCAGCGACACCCGAGCAACCAACGTAGCAGCGGCGCCTGAGTTAAGGCAGCCGACGAGCCTGGCGCAGCCGGCCCGATGCAGTCGGAGACGAGGCCGGGGAGCTAGACCGCAGGGCCGCTATGCAGACGCGGCGGAGGCGGGTGATGTGGATCGATGGGCGGGCCGGCGCGCGAATGGCGGCTATGATTGGCCGTCGCATGGCGCGAGGCCGCCAGGTAGGGGCGATGCAGGTGTCCCGGTCGGAGCAGGACAGTGACGACCGGTGCAAGGCAATGGACGGACCGATGCACGGACGGCGGCTGGCCCTGACGGGCCACCTCGGCGCACGTGTCCGTCGGATCAAAGGAGAGGCCGGCCGGTCGCGCCGGTGTTGGAGTAGAGGCGCATGGGGGTCGACGGAGGCGGCGGGTGACGCAAACCGATCAAGATTAGATCGGAAAACTAAAAAGAAAAGCGTCGATCAAAACGACCGGCGGGAGAGCGAAAAATTCCAGAGTAAGGGTCGGGAAAAAGACTCTCTAGGGCAGCCGGTCAACACGACCGGCAGACGAACCCTAGGTACAGGTGGCGTGGCCCCCGACGGCGGTCATGGAGGCCGACTGCCCAGGGGGCGGCGCGCGGGTTTATGATCGATTAAGCTGATACCATGTTAGAAGGGAGAGGATTGGTGAAATAGTTCGTTGTATTGCTTGAGCCTCGTGGGCATATATATAGGAGTACGATGACCAACTTGAAGTACAAGACAAGGCAGGACAAATCCTAGTCTATCCTATACTTCCTAATATACATTATACTCAACAGGTTGACTGACCCCACATGGGGCGGTCTGACCTCGTTGTTGTTGGTTGCATACGCGAACGTGGCGGGGTGACAACAGATGCCTCTTTGGGCTTAGTTTTCATGCTAATCCACCGCCTCGTTAGCCTTCGCCTCCATCCCTTTCAAGAGCCGGTTGCTCTCCACCTCGTTGACACGGAGGGGCCAACGCTCGTGACAGATGGTGCGGACTCTGCGCATGGACACGAGTACCGCCCGGTTGATGTCGATGATGCTAGGATTCATCGCAACCATGGTCACCATGGTGATGACGGTGGACACGTGTTACGCCTCCAGCTGGTCCTCCACCAACCGGTGCTCCTTCAGGAACGACGGGTTGTAGTGCTACTCCACCAACAAGTGCTCAACACAAACATTGGCGCCTCCTTCTCTGGTGCGGGCGCTCGTTGTCGAGGCAATGAACTTGACAATGAGTACTAGGGGTACGAACTAAGGGCGGAGCCTAGCTACAACGCAAGTGTATCACTCGGATTTTACGAGTTCGGACCCCTCTCAGAGAGGTAACAACCCTACGTCTCGTGCCCGGAGGCTATGTTTTCTCTTGGGGTATAAGAGACTTCTATCAACTTGGAGTATATGAAAGTCTTCGGAAGCCTTCCGTTCCTACGCCATGGGTCGTCTCGACGTGGCCCACTAATAAACCGACATGGGGTCCTCGGTCCGTACCATTTGGCCGGGAGACGATGTGGTGAGTGACCCCCAATCCGGGATACCATCACCACACGCCTTGCATAGACAAGATTTAGTTCCGGTGTACATGAAACACCATGGAGAGAAAAATTGGGGGAGATTCTTTATACCACACTTTAAGAATCCAACCAGATCCTTTCATTTAAGACTTGGATTTTCCCCTTTCATTTCTTCAATGATTAATTGGAATTCCAGTTAATTATCTTGGCTGACTATTTTTACATAAATAATAAGTAAAAAAGCAGTAAGAACTATAATAAACAATGCAGTAGCAATAAATGTGAGAATATTGACATCCACAACCTCTTTATTTTTTATTTTCACAATAACTCGGGATGTAATCCCATTGAGAGGTAAAAGGGGTATCTTGAAAATTCAAGGGTGATGCGAGACATAGCGGCTCGGTTTGCCTAAGGGCACCGGTAGTGGCCCGGCACAGTAGCAATGGGAGTTCGTCAAGTTGATGTCACGCATGTATTTTTTTTCACTTTTGTTTATATTCTGAAAAATAATAAATACATATATCACGATTTGGTTTTCAAAGTTTGCACATTTAAAAATGCACATGTAGTGAAAAAATGTTCAAACAACATCTACATTTTTTTACATTCAAATAAAATTATGCGTGATGTTCATGCATTTGAAGAAAATGCACGCAACATTTTTAAAAATGTTCGACATATTCTTAACTTCCTGTGGTGTCTTTGGAAGTCGAGAAATGATTTCCTATTTGACAGGAAAAAGGCTCTTCCTCATCATGTGCATATTGCTGCAAAGGCCTTGTCCTTGGATCCATATGCTGACTTGCCTTGTTTAAATAAGATGCAGGTGCTGCCACAAGTTCAAACTTTGCCTGATCAACTTCCTAGGCAGGGATGCACTCTTAAGTCAGATTTGCTTGTTCTGGGTCCAAAAATCTATTCTGATGCAGCTTTCAAAACAAAAAAAGTTCCTGGTTTAGTTCAAGGTGCAGTGGCGACTGGAGTAGGTGTCTATCTTTCTTGGCCCTGCAACCAAGGTGAAATCAATGTCCGGATTCAAGCTTCAGCGCTACCTACAAGTTTTCCTTTGCAAGCAGAAGCATTGGCTCTTTCTTTTGCAGCTCAAGTGGCTACCAGACTGAATATTCTTCATCCAACTTTTCTTATGGACTGTCTTTCTTTAGCACTTCTGGCTGCTTCTGGCAAGATGGTGGAGCTGAGTACTCCTTGGTGCATTCGTAAACCATTGGCGGATTTCTTCAAGCATGCTGCTAATTTGTAGCATATTTCAAGAGAAGTTAACGGTATTGCCCTTGCCCATAACGTAGCTCAGCAGGCTCTTCGCTTAAATGTTGAACCTGAAATTTGTTGCTTTGCTTCAGCTCATAGACCTAGTTCTTGCCCTGTTATTTCTCTTCTCTTAGATTTTCAGATTTAGGGCTTTGTAATCCATGCTGTACGTTGCTATTGAGCTAAATGAATTTGGCGCTTCGTGCGCCTTTAGTTGTTAAAAAAAAGACATTGTAAAAAATATTTCATGTAATTACAAGAAAATTATACCATTAGATTTTTATTACAACCAAAAAATGTTCACACATTTCAAAAAAATGTGTTTATGACATTTTTATAATTTATACCATGTAAAAAATGTTTGCATATAATTTTAAAAATATTTCATAATATTCAGAAAATCAACATGTATTTCGAAAAATGGTTAACACATACTCTGAAAAATGTTGAACAACGAGTATTGTACAATTTTTAAACATGCATAAAAATGTATTTTATACGTATACAAAAATATATATAATGTATATGAAAAAATAGACACCCAAACATATATTAGATAATACATTATTCAGGTTTAAAAAAGTTGAACATGTATAAAAATATATTCTTGATGTATACAAAAAATGCACAATGTGCATGAAAAAACTAGTCATGTGTTGGAAAAGATAAATGAAATAAAATAAATCCGAGTAAAATCGGTGAAAACTGAAGAATGAAAAAAATAAAACTAAAGAAAACCAAAGAAAAAAGAGGAAAAGGAATAACCAAAAAACATAGAAAATTTGAAGTGCACCTATCCAAAACAGTCAAAAAACCGATAAAGAAAACTACAGGGAAAAAAGCCACACGACAGCCACCGTAGTAGTGGGGCCGCACAAGAGGTGGGACCTAATTAGAGCAACTCCAATAGCTTTTGTATACTTAGAGAAATTATCATTTTACGTGAAGTTGAGACAAAAATAGCCCTCTAGCAGCTCCTGTAAATCCAGAATTTCTTTTATGAGATCACATATAATTGCCCTCAACCCCTTCCTGTTTTCAAGAATATGACCTTTCCGTACAATTTTGGCAGGCTAATATCACCAGAACCTTCGCACCGGATACCCCTTGCGCGCCGCCATGGTCCCGTGCCTACGCCGTCACCATGTCGCCGACCATCACCATCGACATGCTAGGAGAGAGCTCCCTCCTGAGGCGCCAAGGGCGCCGCACCTCGGCCACGCCAGCCGCCATCGACGACGACGCTTGTCGGAGAGCCTCTCCGCCGCCGCGCCTCCTCCTTTGGTTGCCGCCATGCCACCACCGACCACCGCCGCTACGACGGATTCCAACGGCGTGCCGACCCGCGCCACCATGTCACACGTGTCATGGACTTGCGAGCCATAGGCTATTAGATAGGCCTTTTTATTAAAAAAAGAAAAAAAAATATGAAAACTGAGAAAAGTAGGTGGGAGACAATTTTGCCTTAATTATAGGATCATCTCGATCCCCTAAAATAACTTTTACGAAAAGGTTTTTAGAAAGGGTCCGTCTAGGACACATCTAGATGAGACATAATTATGTTACATCTAACCTTTTTAGAAAACATCTAACATTTTTTAGAGCATTTCTAAATCCGGTTCCACCTCCTATTCGTTGTTTGTTGTTGCTTTGGGCTCCTGTTCGTTGTTTGTTGTCGCTTTGGGCTGGGCCTTTGACGTGAACGTTAACATTGGATTTTCCATTTATTCATCTAGACTGGGCTCGGTTAACATGCTGGGCTTAACTGGATTAGTACAAGTTTGCACCCAATAAACGACAGTCTCGTGGTGCATGCACCATGCACGTTCCTTAGCTTTGACCAACGTGGGTCAACGCCCCTTTAGGTCAGCTTTCCCCGTTTGTGAACATGAAAAATGTTCCTGGATTTTTTATGTATATATAAATGTTTGAGATTTTTTCAAAGTAAGTATCAATTTACAAATATTTACCAATTGCAACCTTGTGAATTTAAAAATGTTCACAAGATGGTCACAAATTTGTAAAAAATATTCAAGAAAAATGCGACTCCCATATACATGTCTAGTGTCGAGTTTCATCTGGGACAAAAAACGTCAGCCCCCAGTTGCGTGTTAGGGTGGACTTACATCTGTGACAAAAATGGGTCACCCCCCAGTCGCGTATCATATTGAGTGCAGAGTTATAACTCGGGAAAATTGGTCAGGCCCCTAGTTTCGTATTGAGGGTGGACTTGCAGCTCAGACAAAAAAAAGTTGACCCCCAACTGCATGTCAAGGGTGTAGTTCGACATGCAGGTAGGAAAAAAAAATGGGTTGGGCCCTAGTTACGCGTTAATGATGGACTTGCAGTTGGAACAAGAAAAAAGGCGGGGGCCCAAATTGCATGTTGGGGATGAAGTCGCAATTGGGACAAAAATGGTCAATCCCCCAGTCGCATGTTGAGGATAGACTTGCAGCTGGGATAAAAAAGGGTCGGGCCCCCAGTTGCGTATCGAAACTGGAGTTGCAAGTAGGGGA
>NC_057806.1:278549926-278558823 GCF_018294505.1 Triticum aestivum
GGTGGGCCCCGGTCGCATATCAACTTGCGGCTGGGACTAAAATGGGTCAGACATCCCAGTTACAGGGTGTGGATGGACTCGCAATTAGGATAAAAAATGGATCATGTCCGGTTGCGTATCAAAGGGGGACTTGCAACTAGGACAAGAAATATAGCGGGTCCATTTGCATGTTGAGGGTCGGCTTGCAACTGAGACAAGATGGGTCGGCCTCCCCAGTTGCATGTCGAGTATGGACTTGCAACTTGAAGAGAGAAAAAAGATGGGCTCTAGTTGCATATCAGGGGTGTGCTTGCAACTCGGACAAAAATGGGTCAGACATCCCGGTTGCAGGGTGTAGGTAAACTTGCAACTAGGATAAAAAATGGGCCGTGCCCGGTTGCATATCAATTATGGACTTGCAATTAGGACAAAAAATAAGGCGGGTCCATTTGCCTGTTGAGGATGGACTTACAACTGGGACAAGATGGGTCGGCTCCCCAGTTGCATATCGAGGGTGAACTTGCAACTAGGTCAAAAAAAGAAGATCGGGCCCAGTTGCATGTCGGAGGTGGACATGCAACTAGGACAAAAAATGGTCGACCCCTATTGTTGCATGTCGATGATGGACTTGCAACTAGGACAATATGCCATGTCCAGTTGCGGATCAAAGGTGGACTTGTAACTAGGACAAAAAATGAGACGGGTTCATTTGCATGTTGGGCTGAACATATGATTGGGACAAGATGGGTTGGCCTCCCCAGGTGCATTTCGAGGGTTAACTTGCAACTAGGACATAAAAAAGGGATCGGACCCAGTTGCATGTCGAAGGTGGAGATGCAACTGGGACAAAAAAAGCCATTCCTAAAGTTGCATGTCGATATAGGACTTGCAACTAGGACAAAAGAAGGGACTCAGTTGCATGTCGAGGGTGGACATGCAACTGAGGCAAAATGAGTCGCCCCCTTAGTTGCGTATCAAGGATGGACCTGCAACCGAGCCGAAAAAATGGATCAACCCCAGTTGCATGTTGAGATTGGGCTTGCAATCAGTGGGTATTTCTAAGGTGGAGACAAGACACTTATTGCATCATCATTTGCTTGACATCTCTTATAAAAAGAAAAAATCGCAGAAAAAAACACAAAGACAACCGCAACGCGGCCAGGCACAACATGAGGTCTCCACTAGCAAAAAGAACAATAATGATACTACAACTCACTAGATGCGGCACATACCATGCCAGGACAAAAAAATGGCAAAAAAGAAATAACAACGACAACTTGCGGATGTATGTAGACACATGTGTGTCGACACAAAATCCATCATTTTGATTGTGTGATGTGCGAGTTAGATATCTCATACTCTCTCCATCCCAAAATAAGTGTCTCAACTTTGTACTAACTCTAGTGTAAAGTTGTACTAAGGTCAAGACACTTAATTTGAGACGAAGGGAATAGTTATTTTCAATCTAGATGTGCTTTTCCTAAAAAAAATATGAAAATAAAACAAACAAAAACTCCAGCAAAAAGAACAAACAAAGTAAAGCTAAGCATGTGATCTACAACTTATGGCCCATGCAGGAAACGGCACAAAAGAAGCCCACCAGCTACCCTAAAAAAAAGCCCACCAGCGGAGAAAAAAAAAGGCAAAAGGAGACGGTGCGGCCGCACCAGCTGACCAACAACGCGTGCGTCAACACAGTCACACTCGTACGTGGGCAAGTACTAAATGGCACGAATTTTATAGCTGTTAGATGTGTGGTGGATGACTTAGATGTGACATAGTTATTTTTCATCTAGATGTGTTTTAGTCAATCTGTTTTAGGAAGCTATTGAAGTTGCTCTACGTCTCGCAACATGCTAGAAATAGCTAGTCCGAAATCAAGTATTTTGCTTGTTTCTATCAATTGGGCTGATTATGGTCCAACAAAAGTGAGTACTTTCTCCGCAAAGAAATATAAAAACGCTCTATGCAGGTTCAGTCCACTGAGGAAGAGCAACTTAGGCTCGTTTGCGCTGAAACAAACGCTGCTGCTCCATCTGAAAAACGAGAAGTGACGACATCACAGTTCTCTGAAGAAACAGAACACAGGGTTCAGACTTTTGCTCTTGGAATTTCGAACTTCAAACACAGGGTTCAGGCTTCACAACTGAACACAAAATTGCAATGTTATTATGCATACCAAATAAAAGTTCCATCCAAATCAAAAAGCAAGTTCCATCTAATAAAACTAGGAACAAATTTCACAGCTGGAGGAGTCGGAGACATTGATGTCGATCGTATCCTGCATAGCTGCGGGCCTGCAGGCTGCAGCCCCGCCCAAGGATGATCCAGGTGAGCGAGCTGGCCCTGACAGCCTCAGGTAGCCAGCCCAAAACCCAAGCCTAGGTACGTACTACTCCTCAAAAAAAGCTACGTACTACTCCACTCGCATTCACTCGTCATGAATCATGTAATTGCTCCTGGTGTAATTGAAACGCAACCTGCCAAGCATTACAACTGTGTAAGCTCACGCAACGCAAGCGTAGGTCATGACTCGGTCGTGACACCCAGCGGTCAGCAGCGCATTACATCGCAGTTATGATTGTATCAATGGCTGCTCCAGAAACCATCCATCAATAAGGAATTGAAGAACTTCACAGACTCACAGTATAACCATGACGTCTGCTAACTCTGAAGAAAAGGGGCAAAAAAATGCATTTCAGAGTTAGCACCATGCATAATAACCTTCAGGTATCCTGTTTTTCACTTCCAGAGATTCAGTATAGTCGGTCCATATTCAGAAAGTGTTCGCTAACAGTTTTTTGTCATCTCCTGGAGAGAGCGGAGAGGCGTCAAACTGTGCATTGCGTAGCTGGACGCCAGAGCAGCAATTATTTTTGGCAGATATAGGTAGGTGATTGTTGAAGTGCTGCCTTAAATTCGCAAGAGGTAAATGCTAGCACTGCTGCTAGTCTGAAGATGCTCCACGAAGTTGCAGCACCACCCTGCTGCCAGGTTCATAACTGTTGCAAAATCTTTGGACAAGTTTTTTGCAACCAGAACTGCGATACCATGATATACTCGCATGTGCATTGTCCTCCTTTTCAGTTACAACAACGGCACTTGGGCTAGCTTTTTTTTCCGACAATGGTGAATTTTATTGCCTTAAAATGAAGCATCAAGAGGGTACATAACAAGCACATACCCAGCCTCTTCACATTTAGGATACACACAATCAACACCAAAACACACGAAAACACGTCGGCAACTAGTAAAGTCATATAAGACCAAAACTATGCATAGACAAGAAAAAAAAATGATCAGATCGGCAAACTTCAGCTATGACCGTACCCGCACCAACCATCTCGTTACACCATACGAAAGACGAGGTTCTTAAACAAAAACATCTTCAAGAAGGGAGCGAACACTCCAGCAGAATAGACAAACCTGCTCCCCTGTATGTTGGCCGACTCATCCACGGAAAGGAACTGTCCGCCCCTCATTTGTCCACACTTGCATCCATTCTCCTCATATTCAAACTCCAAATTTACACACAACCATGCAACATAGATCAACACACATTTTTCATAGTTCATATAGGACATAAGACATAGTTCGCACAACACATATCAAACTAGAAAATACCATATGAGAATTCATCATGTATGCCATCGGGCTATCAAAATTTTGCATGTTTTACCAATTCATAGGACTACAGAAGAAGTTCAACCATGGGCTCCGCTGCCCTTTGTCCTCGTGGTCACGGAAGTAGCATTTGAAGACGCAATAGGGGTTGAGACGGACCTGCTCGGCGCTAGAGCTGGATGTGTCGGCAGGGCCGATCCTGAGATTTTGGGGGCCCGGGGCAGGACAAAAATTTAGGGGCCCCCTATATATAACCAATAACAATTTAGTGCAACCAATTTTGATTTACGTTCAATACTTTTTATATATCATCCTAAAATTTTCTTCCAAAATCCCGTTGGCCATCGGCAGGGCCGGTCCTGAGATTTTGGGGGCCCGGGGCAGGACAAAAATTTAGGGGCCCCCTATATATAACCAATAACAATTTAGTGCAACTAATTTTGATTTACGTTCAATACTTTTTATATATCATCCTAAAATTTTCTTCCAAAATCCCGTTGGCCATCGGGGACCTAATTGTAAGGCCATGATTCACATGGCAAGAAATCACTCATTCTTCTATAGGCGACAAACATATGCACAAACAAAAACTCCAAACGTTAAACATCCTTCTATATTGAGAAACATCTGAATAACTTGGCTACGGAACTACTGAGCAAAGAAAATTACATAAATAGATACATAAGATCGAGTCTCTTAAAATAATTCTTGATACAAAGTCACTTTTGATAGGTCGGTGTAAGTTTTATCCAAAAAATTTTATCGATGCGAAATATTGTAAAATCATTTAGCAGTGGAAGATATGCATCATATATGTGAAGGTAAATTAGTTAATCAGCTATCAGCAAATTTTTTTTTACTTAATCAGCAACAAAAATACTCAGGGAATAGTATGAATGATATACCTCAGACCAATTGCATTGGCGTCCGTGAGTAGGCGCTCAGCAACGGTGTGGACGTCAGGCGGGAGGCACTCGGCGATAATACTCCCAGCGCCGGGAAAGTAGATAACGGACGCACTCGGCGCTGTCAATTGCCATGGCCTGGCGATGTGCGTGTGAGTCATGCATGGCCGCGTCCAGCTTCTCGAGCCGCCGCCGGCCTGCGACTTGTGATCTGAAGGTTGGGTCGGGGAACAGAGAATAGGGTAGTGGATGACTGGATTAGGGATGCAATCTCACGTCTCAAGTATTAGGCCATAATTGCGTGCGTACATCAATGTGGGGCTAATAAACTTGAGCTAATTTCGTTTCGGAAGAAGAAAGTAGTGAATTACTGATTGCCTACTTGCCTTTTTCTTTCACGTATACTTGCCTACCTCTCTCATTTATTAGCGCTAATTTTTTGGGAGATGATATGGGCCTCCTGTGTACAGCATGTCTGGGAGGGGGCCCCTCGATTTCGGGGGCCCGGGGCGGCCGCCCCCCTGCCCCCCCTCAGGGCCGGCCCTGTGTGTCGGACACGGCACCGGACATGTTCAGATCTTCTTTGTGGACAAGGTCGGTGACGGCATGAACAGTCAAGGCTTCCTCAACCGCGACACCAGGATGGCCTTGGTTGCCGCTTTGCTTTATGTGCGATGTGTTCTTTCGCCAAACACTTTCTATCATACGTCTGATAGGAAGAATTGTTCAGACTGGTCGTAGGCCGTTGATATGTCTTCCATCACACGGTTGGGGTATGTGCATGTTTCCTTTCCTATAATTCATCATCATTGTTTCAATCAGACCGATTTTATCGCCACAAAGGAAGAAAAAAAACAGCGGCAGCGAAAACCTGGGACGAGACCGGGCTCTGGGCCCTGGAGTGAAGTGTTGTGTTGCTATTGTGTTCTTGTCGGGATAAAGGTTGGAGGTTTTCACACATAAAAAAAGGCTGCTGGTTTCACGGCAGGCAAAATGGCTGGACAAGGGTTTTGTTTACTCCTGCTAATGAAGGATTGCTGCTCTGAAAGTAAAGCTGCAGCAAGTGATGATCGCTGTTTTTTAATAAGCAGCACAAGAGCAATGCATGGTCACTGTTTTTCTGTCCATGCACGCCCACATGCATGCATGCAAGCTTAAGTGTGATCTGCATGCATGCTTGATGAAAATGAGTAGGTTGTGGTGATACCTGGTACTACTACTCCCTTCGTTCCTAAATATTTGTCTTTCTAGGCATTTTAACAAATGACTACATACGGAGCAAAATAAGTGAATCTACACTCTAAAATATGTCTACATATATTCGTATGTAGTAGTCATCTGAAATGTTTAGAAAGACATATATTCGTATGGAGTATTTAGGAACGGAGGAAGTACTAAACTGTATCAACTAGCTTGGTCAATGGACACATTATGATCAGTGCATGTATTTGTCCCGGCATAAACAACGATCAAAACACAGGATTCAAGGAGCGTGCCTGACTCGTGCGTGCCCTGGAAAGTACGTATGATTTGTAGGAAGGTTGCTCTCAAACTCTCGCATGGACCAGCGTACCACCTTGAAGATAGAAATACAACCTTAAAAAAAAGGATATGACAAAGCTCTTTTTAAGCTCCAGTGTCGCTTCCCGGGCGCCAGTGGAGGAACCCTAGGCGCCACCATCCCACGTTCCTCTAGCCCTCCTCTCTCATTGTAGCCACCGGCACGCGCCGACGGGCGAAGCCCGGCCGGCGGCACCGGCCAGGATTCTTCTTGCTCCCGCGTGGTGGATCTGGACCTAGACGTGTAGGGTTGTGGCCCCGGGTTGCAGGTGATGGGGGTGCAACAGTGTAGGTCAAGGTGTCTCTGGGAGGAGCCATTGCGCCGTCAAAAGAATTAACACCGAAGGCCACGGGAGTGGCGTCGTGCGATCACTTCTAGGCCAAGGCCAGACGGATATAGTCGGGGCTTGCTCGACGGCGAACGCCGGTAGTCACCGGGTCGGGTCCCCCTCGCTCGGTCCATCGGGACAGGATGGCAGCGTTGGTGGGCACTTCA
The DNA here is from genome assembly GCF_018294505.1 of Triticum aestivum. Lineage (NCBI taxonomy): Eukaryota > Viridiplantae > Streptophyta > Magnoliopsida > Poales > Poaceae > Triticum > Triticum aestivum. Next base: position 278,556,491 of record NC_057806.1, read on the forward strand.
TCGCTAATTCGTTGTGACTTGGTGGCTGCTGTCGGGCTAGGAGTAGAAGGAGGTACCTTATGCACTCCTCCCGTGGTTGGTGTGTTGTCATGTGGATGGTTGGCGGAGTCTTGGGGGCATGGATTTCGAGGCATCTGCCTCAGGTGGTGATCTGCATGGTTGGCTCTCCCGCGAGCATCATGATAGTGGTGGTGGCTAAGTCCCTTGGTCCCGTGGGAGGGGAGGGGTGCATGGCTTGGGCTCATTCTCTTCGGATGGCAGTGGCTATGCATAGATGTAAATCTGGAGGTTTGTACTCGCCGTTGTTATCATTGGTGCCTCGAAGTGCCCGACAGTGGCGACACTCATGGGTCCCACTCTCCTTTTGAGGACGGCGTTGTGGTTCTCCTCCCCATGTCAGGGTTTCAGATGAAAACCCTGTTAGAAATATGCCCTAAAGGCAATAATATTTATATTATTATATTTTCATATTCATAATTAAAGAGTTTATATTCTATGCTATAACTGATATGATCCTGAAATACACGATTCAGTGGAAAACTCATATGCACGTGTGAAATGATAAACAGTTAAATAAAAGGTTCCTAGTCTTGCCTCTGGGACTAGCTCAAGTGTTGTTGGTGATCACGTTTTCCAGATCTTAAGATGTCGTTAAGTGTAACGTAGTCCTAAAATAACATTGAGATTATAACGTTAGAAGAATGGTCATATTGAATCGACCCAATATTGTTTGTTATGAATTGAGTTAATATCGTTTGTAATAAATTGTATTGACATGGAGTGTTAACATGTGACTTTTCTCCTTAAACCATGAAAGTATCGTAGCCACTTCTTATCGTACGGTTGGCTTTGGGTTTGCTCAAACGCCACCTGTAACATGGTGATCATAATGATAACTTACAGTTTCATCGAAAAGTTTGACAAGGGACTAGATAGCTCGAGAGTGAGATTTGCTTCTCCGATGATGGGGAGATATTCTTAGGGCCCTTTCGGTGCGATGACATCAATCATCATCTGGCCAGACACATGTGACTTCGTCACAAGGATGTCAGAACACAATAACGAGAAAGAAGAACAAAACCGGTAACGAGGATTTCGGTATAATGAGACTATGTAAACTAGATTATTAACTCTAGTGTAAGTGGGAGACTGTTGGAAATATGCCCTAGAGGCAATAATATTTATATTATTATATTTTTGTATTCATAATTAAAGAGTATACATATTTTATGCTATAACTGCTATGATTCTGAAATACGCGATTCAGTGAAAAACTCATATGCATGTGTGGAATGATAACTGTTAAATAAAAGGTTCCTAGTCTTGCCTCTGAGACTAGCTCAAGTGTTGTTGGTGATCATGTTTTCCAGATCTTAGGATATCGTTAAGTGTAAGGATAATCCTAAAACAATATTGAGATTATGACGTTAGAAGGATGGTCATATTGAATCGACCCAATCTTGTTTGTTATGAATTGAGTCAATATCATCTGTTATCAATTGTAATAACACAGAGTGTTAACATGTGACTTTGCTCCTTAGACCGTGAGAGGTTCGTAGTCACTTCTTACCGTATAATGGGCTTTGGGGTTGCTCAAATGTCACCTGTAAGACGATGATCATAACGACAACTTACGGGTTCATCGAAAAGTGACAAGGGACTAGATAGCTCGAGAGTGGGATTTGCTCCTCCGATGATGGAGAGATATTCTTAGGGCCCTCTCGGTGTGACGACATCAATCATCATTTGGCCAGACACATGTGACTTCATCACAAGGGTGCCGGAACACAATAACGAGAAAGAAGAAACAAGCCGATAACGAGGATTTCAGTATAATGAGCATGGTGATGAAGGATACTGATGCATCCCGGGTTTTGTGAAGTACCGTGAAGCAAAGGGAACATCACATGATAACCAACGGTTCTCTACAATATCATTCATGTCTCATAGGGATCGATATTGACGTCCACGGTCCCATTGTCGGTCATTGAACAAACGATTTCATTCATGTCTATGAGTTACCGAGCGTATAGTGTCACAAGCGTAAGGCAATCACGATCTGCTGAGTGTTAGTAGGAAATGAGTCGTGAGAATATATTTGTGAAATTATTTCATGTATATTCAGAATAGTTTTGACAAGATCCAAAAGCGTTTCGGGGTCACCAGAAGGGTTTCTCGGCGAGTATCGGGTAATACCGGGTATTGCTGATAAGTTATATATAGGTGAAAAATGTTTCCGAAGAATTTGATATATATATATATATATATATATATATATATATAATGGTCTAAAAGTATTTAAAACATTTTATATTTAATTTAAGTATCAACAG
>NC_057806.1:278559260-278580564 GCF_018294505.1 Triticum aestivum
ATCAACAGGTCTAAAAAGGCAAAGAGGTGAAAGACAACTTGGGCCACAAAGGCCCAAGTGGAGGTGGCCCCCCCCCCCCCTTGTTGTGGGAGGGCTGAATCGTACTAGGGAAGGAGTCCAACTCCTCCCCCAAGGTCGGCGCACAAAGGAGGGGCTTTCCCTCCTTGGCGGCTGTCCTCTCCCTCCCCTCCAACCTATATATACTAGGGGATTTTGTCCTTTGAGACACACGTTTTGCAGCCTCCTTTAGTTCTTTTAACTCTAGTTCTAGTTGGTCCTAGTTGACTAATTAAAGTTAGTATAATTCTATTGTCCTCATAATTAGAAGCCCTGTGTGGTTCTAATCTCCCCTCTAATTCTCCGGCGACGATTAGTTCTAGACGATGAAGCGCACCCGGATCATGAAGGTTGCATGCTTGCAACCAAGTAGAGAGGTCGTGTTGTTGGTCTTTGGTTCGAGGGACTGTTTGTGGGTGGTACAAGGGATCATTAATCGACGGTTCGAGAGACTCCCGGTATGATCTACACTAAGACTTTCTTCTTCTGCTGCAACTCGGTGATGGTAACGAACATGATCCCAACCCGTTATGCATCTTCATATTGATCTTGGGTGTATGCAGGTGCGATTTTTTTTTGTTTTCTACTACGTTTCCCAACAAACCCATGTCTGCTTCGCACTCGACAACAAATATATTTAGCGTGTTTTCTATCGTGAGAGTGTTGTCATGGAGTTTAGGTGTCCTATTTTGTTGCGTGGGGTTGTTTTCAGTCCTTTCAATGATATTTCTCGGCAACTAGCATAGTGGTTTTGTTTTTTGCCTTTGGTGTTTTTCGCTATGATTTGTGTTTCCGGTTATCCCACGATCTACTTTGTTGAAGAGCTTTCTCACTACCTTGTGTCGTTTGACCATGTACTTTGTTTAATGCTTTTATATATAAAGTTGGCTGAGATCATGTTTCGTGGTATCCTAAAAGGCTTTGTTGCTTTTCCAAACAAAATGAAAATCAATGACACAACCTAAGCTTGTGAGTTCCGGTTCAAAACAACACACTATATAGTCCACTGCCTTTTTGGATAGAGCCCAACGATCGACTCCAATTGCTTATATCTAGCGGTTACGATGTTTATTGTGTCATAATTTTATTGAAAGCATTGCTCGAATTTGAGTGGACTTGTTTTGTAGGGCAAAACCCATAATCTGGCCTTCGGTGGTTGAGCATCGTTTTCCTTTTCTTGGAAAAACTTTCGATCTATTAATTTTCAATCATGGCAGTACAACGGACACCAGAAATAGTAAAAATTATATCCAGATCCGTAAACCACCTAGCGACGACTACAAACACTGAAGCGAGCCGAAGGCGTGCCGCCGTCATCGCTCCTCCCCGCTGGAGCCTGGCAAAACTTATTGTAGTCGTCATGCTAAGGCCACATAGGATCATCGCAGCAAAATAACAACGAGATGTTTTCTTTGTGAAGATATTGCTGTTGGAAACTTTTTCTTGGTGTAATGGTGATTTGAAGTGGTTGATACGGACATGATTGCTGATGTAGATTGTTGATTATTGTTTTGATTGCTTCGGTTTTATTTGACTTTGCTAGTTGTCGGTGTAATTTGTGTGTTGATGTTGGATGTATGCAGATGCCGGAATGGGTTTATTGTGTTTGTATCTGTTTGATGCTCTATTTATAACTAATAAAATTCGCCCTTTATGAAAAAAAATCCACTGCCTGTACATCAGACCCATGTTCTCCTTAACAAGGTTCAGAAGCGAGAGATTTTTGGGTTCATTAGTTAATTAGAGTTTTAACCTTGTTCTTAGGATATGTATGATTCACACATTCACACTCCGAGGAGCTAAATTAGGCAAGTTTGACAATTTGTAACCATTGTTTGGTCAGTGTGATAGACAGTATCCGCATACACCCTCATTTATATTCCCTGATGTGATGAAGCATTTCCGGCCGCGGGCCACGTAGTGCGAAGAGTGAAATGAAAATGTCCGATGGGTTGCAGCCCGCGCAGAGACAGCAGCATGCATGCTCGATCAATTCTCGAGCCAGCGCAGAGACAAGCACTGAGCAAGGCGAAGTGAAAGCTGTTTAGTACTCTAGTTAGCTTGTTACTGATGATTGCATGCGTCTCATGCCAACTTTACACCGCCACCGATACACCGGAATTAGGCAGGTCTGTCATGAATGGTCTTGGGCTCGTGGCCCATCTTGACGCACCGACCATCCGTGACTTTTGTGAGTGCAGAACGGATCCGAAACCTGCAGCTTTGGCCCGCTCGCTCGTCTACGGATGAGGACGGATGGACGGACGACGGCCAACTGCGAAGCGTGATGATGAGGCTGAAGCAAGGAATTAAAGCCCGGCATCGATCTCTCAGCGGCGGCAGCATTGTCGTGGCAATTGCATTGCGGCAGCGGACAGGCGCAGACACCACTTGTCTCTTGATTCAGTCCTAGCTACCACCACTAGTAGGAGTACTGGTTTTGTAGGTAAAGATAGCTGTGCGTGCGTGTGTGTTTGCGCCGTACGTGCGTCGCGCGCGTGTTCGCCTCGTCATGATTCGTCGCGCGCACCGCAGAGAAAGGAGGCGGACGAAAAGAGGCTCCCGGCCGGCGTTGGGCTCTTTCCCGGCGTCCGCGCGCGCGAGCAGCTGCACGCGGCTACGGCGTGTGTAGAGACGGGACACCGCTTTGTCATCGTTGTTTCTGTTCGATGTGATTCCCCACCACCAGCATTGACCTCGGATCCCGATGGAACTCCTGCTATCCAGGCCAGTCCCTCTAGTCAGGGGAACGAAACTGCTCCACACACGACACTGTAGTGCCCGATCTGTGCACGACCAGCAAATCCAGCGGTCAGTGCCCTTTCAATCCAACGCATGTCCGGCTGGATGTAATCGTGGTGCATGAATCGTCTGTTGTTTCGTCGTTCGCGTAGCACTGATGTGGGGTGATAAACGTTCCGGTTTTTCGCTAGAAAGATGTTTTATCTCCACTGGTCAAATTACTTCTTTAAAGGATGTTGGAGTATCTGCCACCTCGTAGGCACGTGCCCCATGCTGTCTGATGCACTCGTGCCTGCCGTCCTCCTCGCCCGTTTGATCGACCCTTGGGTTCCTCATCGAGACGGCGTCCTCCGGGGTTCATGACCTATGGGTTGAAGGCACGCCTGGGGCACCTCGTTTTGCCCCTGCATTGTGTGTTTTTTCTAGTACTTTCTTGGGCTCTCTAACTATCCGGCTGTTGGGTTATCCTGGCTGGTCCTTTCTGTGGCTACCTAGTTGTTTGGGGCTGCCAGGTAGGCACGCCAGGGACCACCTCGTCTGGCAGCAGTTGCCCTCGCAGTGCGTGCTTTGCCTCATCTATTGGTGGGACACGCTTGCGCGGTCTTTCTGACCACTCTTTGTGGCTATCTGGATTTCCAACATTGCCGAGTAAGTTTTCTGGATGCTAGGGTTGTCTGTTTATTGGAGCGGGTCCTGTTGGTGCACTCGGCTGTTATACGTTGTCGGGACCAGCTAATTGATGGAGTCCATTTGTTTTTACGAGGCGCTTTGGATTTGGTGGAGGAACGCCTTCGAATCGTCCCCTGAACAGGCTTGTTGTGGTCGCACGATTGTTGGAAGTTGCTGTGGTTGTTCGGTTACGCAGCAGGATGTTTTCGTTCTTTCTCTAGATCATGTATTCTTTAGCACCTTCGCGCGTGTGTGTGTGTGTGTGCATGTGTGTTGGAAACGTGCATGTGTGTTAGGTGTGGTCGGTTCTGATGGTTGAGGCCATTTGTCGTGGAGAGTGTGGTCGTGTGGCTGGTTCCGATGGCGAAGGGCATTTGCCGTCGGGTGGTGGTGTGGTATAGTTGAAGTCGGTAGTTAAAGTATAGGTTGCTTCCCGTGGGATCGAAAGGGTAGTCGAGAGGGGAAGGAGGTGAATAGACACTAGCAAGGCTCAATAGCAGTTTTAAGGTTTCATAGATTTTAGGTAGATTTTGGTACAAGCAGATAACAATAAGAACACCCTACACATGCATTTCTAAAGTATGGACAGCGGAAAGTAAAGAACATTCACATGCAAGAAAGTAAGAGAGTAGAGTTAGGAGAATAGCAAACAAATATTGACACGGAATATTTTTGATCCGTGGTGCTGTTAGGTCGTGCTATCATACGTTCACGTTGATGAAGGCTTCAACTCAAGGATCTATGATCACGAGGATAACGATTGCGAGAGTCCATGGAGTGCTTCACCCACGAAGGGTCGGCGAAGAAGCAACCTTGTCTATTCCAGCATGGCTTACGTCCATGAAGAATTAGCCTCACTCGGGGTAGATCTTCATGAAGTAGGCGATCTCCTTATTCTTACAAACTTCCCGGTTTCTCCACACTATTTGGAAACTCCCGAGCACACCTAACCAATTGAAAGTGCAACTATCCCTGGGTGGTTTTGCTAATTCCTAACAACATATACCTCATTGGGCTAATACTATTTCAAGATAAATATTTCAGAAAAGCTCAATGATTGGCATGCCATGGATTAGAAATATGGACCCCTCAAAATGCTAAGGACAAAAGATTGGCTCAAGCTCAAGCTCAAGACTCTATATTTTACCTTCTAGTGATCCAAGATCACATTGAGTCCATAGAAAAGCCAATACTATTAAAAGGGGACGAGGTGTTGCTTAATGGTTTACTTGCTCAAAATGCTTAGTGATATGCTCCAAAACCCTCAACCACTTTCGCACATCCACATATGTCCCAAACCAAAAGTCAAACTCGACCCCACCGAATCCTTCCATCCGGCGCCACCGAGTTCAGTTGACATAGCCACTGCCAGAAAACCCTAGTCACTTCGGTCTTACTGATAGGGATCTCGGTCTCACCGAGATGGGATTGCAAACTCTCTGTTTCCCTTCGTAACGTTTCGGTCTAACCGAGATGAGCGATTGGTCCCACCGAGTTCGCAATGCAAACTCTCTGTTTCCCCTTTGTAACATTTCGGTCCAACCGAAATGAGCGAATCGGTCCCACCGAGTTTGCCTGACCAACTCTCTGTTTGCTTATTATCAAAATTGGTCCCACCGAGTTTGTGTAATCGGTCTCACTGAGATTACGTTATGCCCTAACCCTAATAGAATCGGTCCCATCGAGTTGACATGTCGGTCCCACCGAAAATCCTAACGTTCACATTATGAACTAAATCAGTCTGACCGAGTTCTCTGATTCGGTCCCACCGAGTTTGGTAAATTGTGTGTAACGGTTAGATTTTGTGTGGAGGCTATATATACCCCTCCACCCACTCTTCATTCATGAAGAGAGTCATCAGAACATTTTCTGAGAGAGAACCACCTACACTTGTGTTGAGGTCAAGATATTCCATTCCAAACTGATAGAGGCAAAGGTGTCCCGATGTTTCGATGAGATGGTGGCTATCGTTTTCTGTGGGAGTCGACCTTGACGATCCGACTATGAACCTGCGAGACGTCGTGCCTTAGAAATCGCTAAACCAACTTCCGAGGGGTTATTGACCACGCCGGAGCATGATCAACCTGACCACGAGGGTCTGTTTCCTGCGAGCAAACGAAGAACAAGCAAGAAACTGCGATTGCAATCTGGATATTGCGAATATAAGATGAAAGCTTTATTGATTAAGGTGGGGTTCTGTGACGCCTTTGTCTGGTCGTTGAACACAAACGAAGTATGCAAAGTTGCAGCTATGGCAAACTTTAATCTAAACAAAACCCAAAGTATAAACGACGCCCTAAGGGCTGTATATATGGAGGAAGAGGGTGGGAATTTTGTGGCCCTTGGAGGAGGGGTCCGAAACCAACCCTAACTCTTGTTTCCCCACACATACGGACTCTAAAAACAGCCTATACTTAAGTATTTCGAAAATACATGGGCCTGGCCTAAAAGGTGACGCATCACCTAGAATAGCCCCCGGACGAAATTTATAAAGTGGAATCTTGTATATTTCGTCCAAGGCTTCATGCACTCCTTATGGTGGCTTCAAAGTCCTGAAATCATCACTTGTAACTTCGTTCTTGATCCCCTTGCGCATGCCATCATCTCCATGCTTGAACTTGCTCCAAGGTTCATCTTTCTTGTCCAAGGTAGGCCCTTCATTTGTAAGCAAAACAAATGTATCCAGTTTAGGCAGCATCATATTCTCATGAACATTAGAATCATTACCAAGAAACGAAAGTACCTGATAATTCAATTGGCGTGCGCGAGCTCTAGTAATTGGTCCAGTATGTATAGCAGTAGGGGATGTGGGTGTTACAATGGTACTGATGTCCTCATCATCCTCCCCTCCTTGAAATGAAGTCGTCCTCGACGAAAGCTCATCTTCCTCACCCAAATAAGGCTTCAAATCTGCAATGTTAAAAGTGGTACTAACCCCAAAATCTACAGGCAGCTCAAGTTTATATGCATTATCATTTATTTTCTCTAACACCTTAAAAGGACCATCAACACGTGCCATTAGCTTTGATTTGCGCAAATTAGGAAATCTATCCTTACGCAAATGTAACCAAACAAGATCTCCAGGTGCAAACACAACATATTTTCTACCCTTATCTCCAACAAGTTTATATTTAGCATTCATACGCTCAATGTTTTCCTTAGTTAACTCATGCATTTTTAAAATCAATTCAGCACGTTCTTTAGCATCAAAATTAACCTTCTCCAAAGATGGAAGAGGCAACAAATCAATAGGTGCACGAGGTAGGAAACCATACACAATTTCAAAAGGGCACATCTTAGTAGTAGAATGCAATGAACGATTATAAGCAAATTCAATATGAGGCAAGCATTCTTCCCACATTTTCTTATTATTCTTCAAAACATCCCTAAGCATAGTAGACAATGTTATATTGACTACTTCAGTTTGTCCATCAGTTTGGGGGTGACAAGTAGTACTAAAAAGCAGTTTAGTCCCCAACTTAGCCCATAAATATCTCCAAAAGTGGTTAAGAAATTTAGTATCACAATCTGAAACAATAGTATTTGGCACACCATGCAAGCGAATAATTTCACGAAAGAACAAATCATCAACATTAACAACATCATCGCTTTTATGACATGGTATAAAGTGTGCCATTTTCGAGAACCTATCCACGACAACAAATATGCTATCCGTCCCCTTCTTTGTTCGAGGTAAACCTAAAACAAAGTCCATAGATATATCCTCCCAAGGAACACTAGGTACAGGCAAAGGCATATATAAACCATGAGGATTGAGTCGTGACTTAGCTTTTTGACATGTAGTGCAACGAGCAACAAAACGCTCAACATCTCGTCTCATCTTTGGCCAAAAGAAATGTGTAGCAAGTATATCCTCCGTCTTCTTGACGCCAAAGTGTCCCATTAGTCCTCCTCCATGCGCCTCCTGCAACAACAAAAGACAAACGGAGCTAGCTGGAATGCATAGCTTGTTAGCACGAAACACAAATCCATCATTAAGAATGAACTTGTTCCAAGTTCTTCCTTCCTTACAATTCTGCAATACATCTTTAAATTCAGCATCATTCACATATTGATCTTTGATGGTCTCCAAACCAAATATTTTAAAGTCAAGTTGTGAAAGCATAGTATAACAACGAGACAATGCATCAGCAATAACATTTTCTTTACCCTTCTTGTGTTTAATGACATAAGGGAAAGTCGCAATGAATTCAACCCATTTAGCATGTCTACGGTTCAGTTTAGCTTGACTTTTAATATGTTTCAAAGATTCATGATCAGAATGTATAAAAAATTTGTTGGGCCATTAATAATGTTGCCAAGTTTCTAAAGTCCGAACAAGAGCATATAATTCTTTATCATAAGTAGAATAATTCAGACTAGGCCCACTCAATTTTTCAGAAAAGTATGCAACAGGTTTGCCATCTTGTAATAACACACCTCCCAATCCAATTCCACTAGCATCACATTCAAGCTCAAAAGTCTTATTAAAATTAGGAAGTTGGAGTAAAGGAGAATGTGTCAATTTATCTTTCAATACCGTGAAGGCTTCTTCCTGTGCGGTACCCCAAACAAAAGGTACATCCTTCTTTGTAAGCTCATTGAGAGGTGCAGCAATGGTGCTGAAATCTCTCACAAAACGCCTATAGAATCCAGCGAGGCCAAGAAAACTCCTCACTTGTGTGACCGTTTTGGGCTGCGGACAACTCTCAATAGCTTCAATCTTGGCTTTATCAACTTCAATTCCCTGTGGATTAACAACATAGCCAAGAAAAGATACTCGGTCGGTGCAGAAGGTGCACTTCCCAAGGTTACCAAACAAACGTGCATCACGTAGAGCAATAAAAACAACACGTAAATGTCCCAAATGTTCCTCCAAAGATCTGCTATAAATCAGTATATCATCAAAATAGACTACCACAAATCGTCCAATGAAAGCACGTAAAACTTCGTTCATTAATCTCATGAAAGTACTAGGTGCATTAGTTAACCCAAAATGCATGACTAACCACTCATATAATCCAAATTTAGTTTTAAATGTTGTTTTCCATTCATCTTCCAATTTCATACGAATTTGATGGTATCCACTACGCAAATCAACTTTGGAAAAAATTGTAGAGCCACTCAATTCATCAAGCATATCATCTAGCCTAGGAATAGGATGACGATAACGAATAGTAATATTATTAATGCCTCTACAATCAACACACATACGCGACGTACCATCCTTTTTTGGCACTAATATAATAGGAACATCACAAGGACTAAGAGATTCGCGTATGTAACCTTTGTCGAGCGGCTCTTGTACTTGACGCATAATCTCCTTCGTCTCCTCTGGATTGGTACGGTATGGTGCGCGGTTGGGTAGCGATGCGCCAGGAATTAAGTCAATTTGATGCTCAATCCCTCTAATATGTGGTGATCCCGGTGGCACGTCTTGTGGGAAGACATCAGCGAACTCCTGCAAAATGTTAGTGACAGCAGGGGGCAAAGAGGAAGGCACGTCCTCGAATGAAAATAATGCCTCTTTGCACACAAAAGCATAGCAAACAGATTTGCTAAAATCTAGATCATCAATATCAGATTTGGTGGCAAGTAAACATTCACTTTTCAATTTAATTTCAGAAGAAACAGTAGATGGTTTATTATTAGGCTTCATTTGTTGCTCAAATTCTTTTGCCACAATCTGATTTTCACTCTTATTTTGCTCCTGTTTTGCTTTATTAGCTCTATTAATATCATCTTTCAAAATGGAATCAGGAGTCATAGGAAGCAAAGTAATATTTTTGTCCTTATGAACAAGAGTATACTGATTGTTTCTACCATGATGTACATATTTTTTTTATCAAATTGCCATGGTATACCAAGTAATAAGAAACATGCTTGCATAGGTACCACATCACAATCAACATAATCAGCATATGTAGAGATACTAAAATGCACACGAACGGTACATGTTACCTTAAACCTTGCCGTTGTTGTTGAACCATTGTATGTAGTAAGGATGTGGATGTGGTCTTGTGGTGAGAGAGAGCTTCTTCACCATCTCCATGCTAGCCAAGTTGTTGCCGCTCCCTCCATCTATGATGACGCGAACAGAACGTTCCTTCACAACTCCCTTTGTATGGAACAAATTATGCCTCTAATTTTGCTCAGCTTGTGTAACCTACACACTCAAAACATGTTGAGCAACTAAACATTCATACCTGTCAGTATCTTCAGCAGCCATGTATTGCGTCTCATGATCAGAATCATCTCTGCCGTGTTCTTCATGTGTAATAAGAGCCAAAGTCTCCTCACCATAGTCACTAGCGGACTCATACCCACCATCCTTAGTGGCAATCATCACACCTTGAGATTTGCATTCTCTCGCAAAATGTCCTCTTCCCTTACAACAACGACAAATAATATCACTTGTGTGCCCTGTTGATGCCATAGAAGAAGAAGAGCTCTGCGCAGGCCCGGCAGGTGTGCTCTTGGCAGATAGTGGTGGTTGTGCCTGCTTTCTTGTATCACGGCTGGAGGTGGCACCTAATGGAGATGCTGGTGCCGTGGAAGTAGAGGATGCACATGGTGTCCATGATGAAGATCGACCTGCAGAAAAGTTAGTTCGCGCCAATGCCTGTCGATCCTGCACTTCACGTTCAGCTTTACAAGTAAGATGGAATAAACGAGTGATATTAGTATACTCCTTATACTCTAGAATGGTCTGAATCTCTCTATTTAATCCACCCATAAAACGTGCAAGCATAGCTTCATTCTCCTCAACAATACCACATCTAATCATGCCAGTTTGTAATTCCTGATAATATTCTTCTACAAAAAAATTTCCTTGTCTTAAATGCTGCAATCTTTGAAGTAATTCACGTTGATAATATGGTGGAACCCAACGAGTACGCACAACAGTTTTCAAAGCAGCCCAAGTAGCTGGAATAGGATATAATCTACAATGTTCATACCACCAAACACATGCAAAGCTAGTGAAAGCAGAAGCAGCAGCAGGAACACGTCTCTCCTCAGGATATTGTAAACCTGTAAATTTGTAACATCCAAAATTTTCAATTTGGAATGTTATATATTAGGTCATCATGCATATCATATTTTATTTTGCTTTTGGTTTTGATCCTAGAAAATCCTAAGCAACTCAAGGACCCACGGAGAGAGTTGGGGATTTCGTTATTTACGTATTTGAGTTTTCTCAAATTATGTAAACAGGATCATTTGATTTTATTTATTTTATCACCAATTATTTCTATTACAAAAATATGAGAGAGGGAATAAAATGACTTTCCCAAAATATAGAAATATTGAGGATTTAATAAAAAAATCAAATAAGTTTTATTTCGGAGTTTTCGGTATTTTTATTTGAATTTAGGAAAAATGCGCATTTTTCAAAGTTGTAGTTTGGGCCCAGATAAATGTTCACTTTATCGGGCTTAATTTTAGAAACCCGGCAAAATTTATTTCGTGATTTTTGGAGTCCGTTTAGTATTTCTTTTTATTTTTCTTCCGAGCGGATTTAAAAAAAACGCGTAACCGACTACGGGCCGTACCCGGCCGGGAAACCTCCGCCCGGGGCGCCTTTAAATAGCGCCCGAGGCCCGGGCCGAGAGAGCCAGCCCACCCCGCCGCCGAAACCCTAGCCGCCGCCTCCAGCCGCCGCCGCCCGCCGCCGCCCGCCGAAGTTGCGCGCTTTTCGAGGTTCGCCGCCGCCTCGTTTTCCTTGCAGTTTTTTTTAAAAATTTTGTTCGTCATTTGTCTTTTTCGTCGGATTTTCCGCGGTTATTTTCTGATCGCGATTTCTGATCCGATTTTCGTTTTAGTATAACTTTTCGCTCGTTTATCGGAATCAGGCGATTCAAGCGCCTGGAGTTTCGTCTCGAAACCCTCTTTCCGAATAATCAACTTAAACAAGTTTTTGCTACTGTAAAATTTGCCCTAGATCCAGATTACTAGAACAAAGTTGTTTTCTTTCGCCGTTTGATTTCTTTTGCTTCGTTCGATTTGATTCTTTTTGCAAACCAGGGTTCTTAAGTTGAACTATCTGGTTAGATCTTCTATTTGAGTTTTACCTGTGCATTAGATGAGTACTTATTGTATGCTTGTTGTTTGTCTGCGATAGAATACCCGGAGTGCGCCGCCTGTTATGTTGAATCTCTAGGTTTCACGGATCATCAGCAAGGCAAGTAACACTTTGATCATACCTTTCTACAACCCAGTTTTATTGCATTAGATCAACCCTCACACATTGCATGATTAGGATCTAATTAAACTGTGGGATGGGAAGTAGATGAGGTAGTACCTATTACCTGTTTATTATCAAACCTTTGGGAGTTACTTCTACGTTTGCTTATTATACCATGCTATGCTAGTAGACGTGGATTGGGTGAGTGATATCCATGACAGATGTGAGATTGTTAATTAATGGTTTATCTAAGGTGGCAACCTAACACACATCTGGGTGGATTGAGGCACCTGGGGTTTCCAGGACTTGCCTGTTTCTTTGGACCGCCACCCAGGCTCAAAGGGATCATGAGATTATTCATACTAGAAACTTCCGTGTGCAGCCACAAGCCATTATGGGCTCTGGCATAGTTGACTAAGTTGTGCGAACTCTTACAGTGGTAGACTAGCAGATGTAGGGGTTGTAGGTGGTACGGTCTACCCGATCATAAGGTGCTAGCGCTTCTGAAAGACTATGTCTCGGTCATCCGTCTTCTTAAACACCCTGCAGTGCGAGAAACCAAACGGAGGCGATCAAGTCTTGTGGGGAAAAGTGCGCAAACCTCTGCAGAGTGTAATAAACTAATCATGGTTAGCCGTGTCCCCGGTTATGGACAATCTTGAGTATCTAGTACCTGGATTTTCATGTGAATCTCAACATGTTACTCTAAATTAATTTTGATGGGTTTTAATGATGTTACTTAATTGGGATTGAGAATGCTGTCAACCATTCTCAGTGTTTCACAACCATCATGATAGTAATCAATTCTATTCCTTTGAAGTAGGGAAAAATTGGCTTTACGCAAAAACAGTAACCATAGAGCTTTCCACCAGCCAAATATGCATATAGTATAGTTATTGCATTCCATTATTCTCTATGTGTTACCTTGCCATCATATTCCATGTGCTGACCCGTTTTTGGGCTGCAACGTTAATGTTGCAGACTTTTCAGACGATGATTAAGGAGTTTTAGGTCATGGTTCTATACTCAGTGATGTCGTTGGAGTTGATGGACTCACTTATCTTCCAAGCCTTCCGCTGTTATCGTCACTAGATGGCCTTAAGCCATATTTATTGTAATAAGTTCTCTTTTGAGACACTCGATGTAATAAGTGTGTGATTGCTACTCTGTTATAAATCCTTCAAGTACTGTGTGGTGTCAGCATTACTGATCCAGGGATGACACCGGAGCACAGAGATCAGACTGTTTGAGGTCTGGTCGCTACAGAGATGGTATCAGAGCACACGCCGACTGTAGGACACGACCACTAAGCTAAAGACCTAGATCACTAGATCACTCTCTTCTCTTCTGATTTCTCATCTTTTCTACTCTTTAGGATGGCGGATGCAAGGAACAAGTTCACTCAACCGGATGAAGATACACCCTTTGGACGCCACTTGAAGGAAGTCACTAGATACCTGAACATAGGAATACCAAGCTTCACGGGAACCTACAACGCCACTTTACCTGAAGAAGAGCGCTGGATGATTCAAGTTCAAGTTCCAGGAAGGACGTTCATGCCAGTCACTGAGCCTATAGAGTTTTCTTTTGATGCACCAACTTGGAGTCTAGGAAAGAGCATGGCAGCTCACATCGCCATGGGACGCATTGGAGAAGTTTATCGCAAGGACCTTAAGGATACTATCTACCAGATTTGTGGGCGCCGAGATGAACACTGGGAGATGATCAGCACCAGGAAAGATAGATCAATAGCAGCTTTTATTCAGGAGTTAAACCAGCACATTCGACGCCAGGAGAATCAGATGTGCGCCGACATGATAGATCTGAAGAAGGCTAAGACTAGAATCAAGGAACTAGAGGAAGAACTCAAGGCTACACGCGAAGATTATGAAGAAGAAATTGAAGTACTGGTGGAGAAGAATGATGATCTGATCAAGAAGATTGGAATATTTATGGGAGGCCCGACACCAGTAGATGAAGACGAGAAACCCAAGGAGATTAGCCCGGAAGACTACATCATCATCGACGGCACCGACTCAGAAGAAGATAGTAGCAATGATGACTATGTGGATGAAGCAGGAGCAGATATCATGGAGTCTACAACCGTAGAATATTTCTAGTAGACCACCTCATCAGTAGTAGTACTCCACCATGTAAATATAGTAGTCCAAGCACTTTTGCGATAGTTAGATCGATTGTATGCCTTGTTTGATTGATTGAAGTGAATTGTGTGTTTTTGCCTCATGTGCATATGGGTAGTGTTTTCCCTTTAGACCCCCTCTATTCTTATATCTCATCTTTTCTAAACCCTCAGATGCCTCCGAGACGTGACCCCGGATTTGCCTTTCCTCCGGAGCTCACCCAGTTGATCCAGCAGCAGAACACCTTAATGCAGTTGCTAGTTCAGAATCAGAATCAGGGGAACAACAACAACAACCCACCACCACCACCACCTGTTGACCACTTAGCCCGTTTTCTTAGGTTGAATCTGCCGGTGTTTTCCAGTAGCACCGAGCCGATAGTAGCCGATGATTGGCTCCGCAAGATAGCTAGGGAGTTGACCACAGCAGGATGCACAGATGTGGAGAAGGTGAAATTTGCCGCACATCAGTTAGAAGGACCCGCAGCATCTTGGTGGGAGAATTTCATAGCCACCTTCCCAGTCGACACTGTCACATGGGACTAGTTTCAGCAGGCTTTTCGTACTGCCCTTGTTTCAGCAGGAGCAATGGCCATGAAGAAGCGTGAGTTTCATAACTTGCGCCAAGGAGGACGGACAGTTGGCCAGTATGTGGAGGAGTTTAGTAAGCTAGCACGTTATGCCCCAGATGACGTTGCTACAGATGCAGCTAAGCAGGAGAAATTCCTGGAAGGACTGAATGATGAATTGAGCATGTAGTTGATGGTAGCCACCTTCAACAACTACCAGGAGTTGGTAGATCGTGCTCTTATGATTGAAGGGAAGTAGCAGCAAATTGAGAACCGTAAGAGGAAGTATGGACAAGGAAAGTATAATTCAGGAGCTTAGCAGAAGCCTCGTTTTACCCCTAGACCAGGAGGACATTTTCAGCATACCCATGGAGTAGGTAGCTCACACAATCACAATGGCACCAAGAATGGTAATGGGAATGGAGGAAGTAATGGACAGAACCGCAGCACCCCATCGACCTCAGCCAAGAAGGACTTGAGCCACGTCACTTGCTATAAGTGTTCGAAGCCAGGACATTTTGCAAATGAATGTCCTGAAGGCCAAAATGGCAATGGAAGTTCTGTGAAGAAGCCAAACCCTTTCAGCAGGGGACAGGTGAACCACGTTAGCGTGGAGGAGGTTGAAGCCCAGCCCGATGCAGTAATAGGTAACTTTTTGGTTAAGTCATTTACTGCACTCGTTCTTTTTGATACTGGAGCATCACATTCATACATCTCAAGGGGATTTGTGGATAAGTATAACCTACCAACCCAAGCCCTTAGGTCACCCATGTTAGTAACCTCGCCAGGAGCAGAGTATGTGGCAAGTCTATGGTGTGATCGGTTACCATTAAGGATTGGTAACTATGTTTTTCCCTCACACCTAATAGTATTGGAATCTCAAGGATTGGATGTGATATTAGGCATGGATTGGTTATCAAAGTATAAAGGGAATATTTAGTGTGCTAGTAAGTCAATTTTGCTTACCACACCAGAAGGGAGAAGGATCAAGTATGTATCCCGACATGTACCAAAAAGGACACAAGTAAATTGCCTAACAGGAGTCGTGCAGGAGGAAGTACCAGTGGTAAAGGATTTTCCTAATGTATTTCCCGAAGAGTTGCCAGGCATGCCACCGGATAGAGACATTGAGTTTTTGATTGAGCTATTGCCAGGCACTGGGCCAATATCAAAGAGACCATATAGGATGCCAGCAAAAGATTTGGTGGAAATTAAGAAGCAGATTAAGGAGTTACTGGATAAGGGATATATTCGCCCAAGTTCTTCGCCTTGGGGATCGCCAGTACTTTTAGTGGAGAAGAAGGATGGATCGTTAAGGATGGTTGTTGATTATCGAGGATTGAATGAAGTAACAATCAAGAACAAGTACCCACTACCAATGATCAACGATTTGTTTGATCGATTGCAAGGAGCTAAAGTGTTTTCCAAGATCGATTTGCGATCAGGATACCACCAGTTGAAGATTCGAGAACAAGATATACCTAAGACAACATTCACCACAAGATATGGACTATATGAGTATACCGTTATGTCATTTGGACTGACTAACGCGCCTGCCTATTTTATGAACATGATGAACAAAGTGTTTATGGAGTTTTTGGATAAGTTCGTCGTAGTGTTCATTGATGATATTCTGGTTTATTCGAAGAATGAAGAGGAGCATAAGGAGCATTTGCGTTTGGTACTTGGAAAGCTCAGAGAACACCAATTATACGTCAAGTTCAGCAAATGTGAATTTTGGTTGAAGGAAGTAGGATTCCCCGGACACGTTATATCTGGAGAAGGTATAGCAGTAGATCCCGCTAAAGTTGAAACCGTGACCAAGTGGGAAGCACCAACTACCGTTGGAGAGATCCGGAGTTTTCTTGGACTCGCAGGATACTATCGGAGATTTATTGAGAATTTCTCAAAGATCGCAAAGCCTATGACGGAGTTGCTGAAGAAGGATACTAAGTTCAAATGGACTGATGAGTGTGAGGCTAGTTTCCAGGAGTTGAAGAAACGTTTGGTTACGTCACCAGTGTTGATTTTGCCAGATCAAACCAAGGATTATGAGGTGTATTGCGACGTTTCACGTCGAGGACTTGGAGCAGTGCTTATGCAGGAAGGGAGAGTTGTTTCGTATGCTTCACGACAACTGAAGCCTCACGAATTGAATTATGCCACGCATGATTTGGAGTTAGCAGCCGTAGTGCATGCATTGAAGACATGGAGACATTTCCTCATTGGAAATCATTGTGAGGTGTACATGGATCATAAGAGTTTGAAGTATATTTTCACGCAGAAGGAGTTGAACCTCAGACAAAGGAGATGGTTGGAGCTTATCAAGGATTATGATATGAAATTGCATTATCATCCCGGGAAGGCTAATGTAGTAGCTGATGCATTAACCCGTAAGAGTCATGTCAATACGTTAATGACGGGAGAAATACCCAAGGAGTTAGCAGAAAATCTTCGTGAACTATGTGAGGAAATAATTCCGAGAGGCTATGTAGCAGCGCTAGAAATTCAGTCAACCTTGATGGACAGAATTAGAGAAGCTCAGAAAACTGACAAAGAGATTGCCGCTATAAAGGAGAAACTGAGCAAAGGAAAAGCTAAAGGATTTCGTGAGGATGAGCACGACACCCTATGGTTTGAAGACCGTGTTTATGTGCCCAATGACCCTGAGATCAGAAAGTTGATTCTGCAAGAGGCCCATGATTCACTGTATTCGATTCACCCAGGAAATACCAAGATGTATTTGGATTTGAAGGATATTTTCTGGTGGACCGGAATGAAGAAGGATATTGCGGAGTATGTAGCAGTTTGTGATGTATGTCAGAGAGTAAAGGCAGAACATCAGAAGCCAGCAGGATTGTTGCAACCATTGCCGATACCCGAATGGAAGTGGGATAAGCTAGGCATGGATTTTATCACGGGATTACCAAGGACTCGTTTAGGCTATGACTCGATTTGGGTTGTAGTCGATCGATTGACGAAGGTAGCACCTTTCATCCCAGTAAAGACCACTTACACCAGTGCTAAGTTGGCAAAGATATACATGACCAGGATCGTTTGTCTGCATGGAGTTCCGAGGAGCATCGTATCAGATAGAGGAACCCAGTTTACCTCAAAGTTCTGGAAGCAGTTGCATGAGACTTTAGGTACCAGGTTAGAATTTAGTACAACTTTTCATCCGCAGACAGATGGACAGACCGAGAGAGTCAATCAGATTTTGGAGGATATGCTGAGATCTTGTGCGCTAGATTATGGATCTAGTTGGGACAATAATTTGCCATATGCAGAGTTTTCTTACAATAATAGCTATCAGACCAGTTTGAAGATGGCACCTTTCAAGGCTTTGTACGAAAGGAGGTGCAGGACACCGTTGTCATGGGACGAAGTTGGAGACCGCCAGTTGTTTGGACCAGATTTGATTAAGGAGTCTGAACAGAAGGTGAAGTTGATTCGCGATAGGCTCAAGGTAGCCCAGTTCAGGCAGAAGAGCTACGCAGATTCTAAACGCAAGGAGACAGTTTATGAAGTTGGAGATAGAGGTTATCTTCGAGTATCCCCACTTCGAGGGATTAAGCGTTTTGGAGTTAGGGGAAGTTAGCACCACGATTTGTAGGACCATATCGAGTTTTGGAGCGTATGGGAGAAGTGGCCTACAAGTTGGAATTGCCAGAAGGATTGGCCGGAGTGCATGATGTGTTTCACGTTTCTCAGTTGAAGAAGTGTCACGCGGAGATGACTGATATACCCTTGAGAGACACAGTACCATTAGAAGCAATTCAGTTGGATAACAATTTGACCTATGAGGAGAAACCAGTCAAGATCCTCGAGTTTGCCAGTCGAGTTACTCGTAGCAAGGTTATCAAGTTTTGCAAAGTTCAGGGGAGCCACCACACGGAGGATGAAGCCACCTGGGAGCGAGAGGAAGATTTGCTCAAAGACCACCCTCACCTATTTTCTAGCCAACCCGAATCTCGAGGGCGAGATTCATCTTAAGGGGGGTAGGTTTGTAACATCCCAAATTTTCAATTTGGAATGTTATATATTAGGTCATCATGCATATCATATTTTATTTTGCTTTTGGTTTTGATCCTAGAAAATCCTAAGCAACTCAAGGACCAACGGAGAGAGTTGGGGATTTCGTTATTTACGTATTTGAGTTTTCTCAAATTATGTAAACAGGATCATTTGATTTTATTTATTTTATCATTAATTATTTCTATTACAAAAATATGAGAGAGGGAATAAAATGACTTTCCCAAAATATAGAAATATTGAGGATTTAATAAAAAAATCAAATAAGTTTTATTTCGGAGTTTTCGGTATTTTTATTTGAATTTAGGAAAAATGCGCGTTTTTCAAAGTTGTAGTTTGGGCCCAGATAAATGTTCACTTTATCGGGCTTGATTTTAGAAACCCAGCAAAATTTATTTCGTGATTTTTGGAGTCCGTTTAGTATTTCTTTTTATTTTTCTTCCGAGCAGATTTAAAAAAAACGCGTAACTACGGGCCGTACCCGGCCGGGAAACCTCCGCCTGGGGCGCCTTCAAATAGCGCCCGAGGCCCGGGCCGAGAGAGCCAGCCCACCCCGCCGCCGAAACCCTAGCCGCCGTCTCCAGCCGGCGCCGCCGCCTCCAGCCGCCACCGCCGCCGTCGCCCGCCGCCGTCGCCCGCCGGAGTTGCGCGCTTTTCGAGGTTCGTCGCCGCCTCGTTTTCCGTGCAGTTTTTTTTTAAAAAAATTTCTGTTCGTCGTTTGTCTTTTTCGTCGGATTTTCCGCGGTTATTTTCTGATCGCGATTTCTGATCCGATTTTCGTTTTAGTATAACTTTTCGCTCGTTTATCGGAATCAGGCGATTCAAGCGCCTAGAGTTTTGTCTCGAAACCCTCTTTCCGAATAATCAACTTAAACAAGTTTTTGCTACTGTAAAATTTGCCCTAGATCCAGATTACTAGAACGAAGTTGTTTTCTTTCGCCGTTTGATTTCTTTTGCTTCGTTTGATTTGATTCTTTTTGCAAACCAGGGTTCTTAAGTTGAACTTTCTGGTTAAATCTTCTATTTGAGTTTTATCTGTGCATTAGATGAATACTTATTGTATGCTTGTTGTTTGTCTACGATAGAATACCCGGAGTGCTCCGCCTGTTACGTTGAATCTCTAGGTTTCGCGGATCATCAGCAAGGCAAGTAACACTTTGATCATACCTTTCTACAACCTAGTTTTATTGCATTAGATCAACCCTCACACATTGCATGATTAGGATCTAATTAAACTGTGGGATGGGAAGTAGATGAGGTAGTACCTATTACCTGTTTATTATCAAACCTTTAGGAGTTACTTCTACGTTTGCTTATTATACCATGCTATGCTAGTAGACGTGGATTGGGTGAGTGATATCCATGACAGATGTGAGATTGTTAATTAATGGTTTATCTAAGGTGGCAACCTAACACACATCTGGGTGGATTGAGGCACCTGGGGTTTCCAGGACTTGCCTGTTTCTTTGGACCGCCACCCAGGCTCAAAGGGATCATGAGATTATTCATACTAGAAACTTCCGTGTGCAGCCACAAGCCATTATGGGCTCTGGTATAGTTGACTAAGTTGTGCGAACTCTTATAGTGGTAGACTAGCAGATGTAGGGGTTGTAGGTGGTACGGTCTACCCGATCGTAAGGTGCTAGCGCTTCTGAAAGACTATATCTCGGTCATCCGTCTTCTCAAACACCCTGCAGTGCGAGAAACCAAACGGAGGCGATCGAGTCTTGCGGGGAAAAGTGCGCAAACCTCTGCAGAGTGTAATAAACTAATCATGGTTAGCTGTGTCCCCGGTTATGGACAATCTTGAGTATCTAGTACCTGGATTTTCATGTGAATCTCAACATGTTACTCTAAATTAATTTTGATGGGTTTTAATGATGTTACTTAATTGGGATTGAGAATGCTGTCCACCATTCTCAATGTTTCACAACCACCATGATAGTAATCAATTCTATTCCTTTGAAGTAGGGAAAAATTGGCTTTACGCAAAAACAGTAACCATAGAGCTTTCCACCAGCCAAATATGCATATAGTATAGTTGTTGCATTCCATTATTCTCTATGTGTTACCTTGCCAGCATATTCCATGTGCTAACCCGTTTTCGGGCTGCAACATTAATGTTGCAGACTTTTCAGATGATGATTAAGGAGTTTTAGGTCGTGGTTCTATACTCAGTGATGCCGTTGGAGTTGATGGACTCACTTATCTTCCAAGCCTTCCGCTGTTATCGTCACTAGATGGCCTTAAGCCATATTTATTGTAATAAGTTCTCTTTTGAGACACTCGATGTAATAAGTGTGTGATTGCTACTCTCTTATAAATCCTTCGAGTACTGTGTGGTGTCAGCATTACTGATCCAGGGATGACATCGGAGCACAGAGATCAGACTGTTTGAGGTCTGGTCGCTACAAAATCGTTGTTCAGTTTCTAACTCCCAAGTAAGATATATATCAGGAACATATCTACCCTCAAACGGTGGAATATTCAATTTCAGTCTAGGGAGATGGTCATGATCTCGTACCTGAGAGGAAGCCCTACCATTGCCATTATTTGCATGTGGACGACCTGGTGGTTGTGGTGCTGGTGGTTGCACGTAGTTCTGATTTTGATCAACCTCATCCTCGTAATCTCCCGCAAAATCATCCTCCTCCGCATCGGCAGCAGGAGCCACATAAGTATCAACAGCAGCACCGATAGTTTGGCCAGGCACAAGAGGGAGACGGCTCGCTCGGCGGAGGGCTGTTTTGCGACGTGGAGGTAGTAGTAGTAGTAGTAGTAGTAGTATTAGTAGTAGTAGTAGTAGTAGTAGTAGTAGTAGTAGTAGTAGTAGTAGTAGTAGTAGTAGTAGTAGTAGTAGTAGTAGTCGTCGTCGTCGTAGTAGTAGTAGTGGTGGTGGTGGTGGTAGTG
>NC_057806.1:278581023-278595931 GCF_018294505.1 Triticum aestivum
GGTGGTGGTGGTGGTGGTGGTAGTAGTAGTGGTAATAATGGTCGTAGTCGTGGTAGTAGTAGTGGTAGTAGTAGTCGTAGTAGTAGTAGTAGTAGTAGTAATAGTAGTAGTAGTAGCAGCAGCAGTAGCAGTAGTAGTAGTAGTAGCAGTAGTAGTAGTAGTAGTGTTTTTGTTGTTGTTGTTGTAGAGGTGCACTAGGTGCAGCTTGTGGTGGTGGTGGAAGATGCGCGGGCAATTCAAACGTCTTCTTCATGCCATCTATCTTCTCCATGGCCTCTTCAAATCTATTTATCACATCTTGCACCTATCCACTCATCATTTGCTGAAATTTATCATGCAACTCCTTATTCGTCATGTTCTCCCAGTCAGTCTCGTCGGCTTGTGATCCTGCCATGATTAGCAGCAATAGAAACACACAAGAATATGATCCTACAGACTACTAACAAAAGGTGGTGGTGGGTGTCATAAATCCGTCAAGCAAATCTCAAATTCTTACCAGTTCTTACCCAGCAGCAGGCGGTGATCGGCAACCGATGTAGTCAAAACTCTCAAAACTTGGATAGAGCGATTACCAGGGAGAGTCAAACGCACGACGTAGATGTATGTGGATCTAGGAAGGCTTATAATATGGTAGCAAAAAGGGTTAGCAATAATCAATTTAGAGATGCAAAGTTGAATAAAAGCTCAACGACGGTACCACGCTGGTCCTAGGCTAGACCGTGCTAGAGACGCGAGCCTAGAACACTAACAGAATCATGGCGCTGAACGTAAACAAGGGAAAATCACATTCTGGAACTTTTTTTTTGCTCTGTTTTTTTGGCGCTCCTCTTTTTTTGCGCTCCTTTTTTGCAAAAAATTACTATAATGACGAGTGTCTCAAAACACTTCCCTCGTCAAACTGACAGGATGGGCATGAAATTTTTTTTGACTTTTTTTCGGAAATCAGGGCAGCGATGACGAAAAAGTGCGACAAAAAATCACTATGATGGCGAGTGTCTCAAAACGCTCCGTGAGACCTAAAAAGAGGATAGGGAAAAAATATTTTTGGTCGCTGAAATGTTGGCCTAAAAACTGCCCGGAGGTCTCTAGATTTTTTTTCCGAGACCTACTCAGGCAAGGAAACACAAAACAAAAATTAGATGGATCTCGAAAACAAACCAAATATGAAAAGAACTCGAATTGGTGGTGGACAGGTAGATGTATATGTGGGCTCGGATTGGTGGTGGACAGGCAGATGTATATGTGCACTCGGATTGGTGGTGGACAGGCGGATGTATATGTGGACTCGGATTGATGGTGGACAGGCGGATGTATATGGCAGCGGTAAGGAATATGTTGGTGGTGGTGGTATGTGGTAGGAACGATGACAATGGTGCGGCGGCGGCGTGACAACTTGTGAACAGAACTCGAAACTCTAAAGGAAACTAGACGCTAAGACCACCAACTAGACACGACGATGCAACCGCAAATTCAACAATGCAAAACCCTAAAAATATTATGCAAAGGCTCAGATTGGTTCGGATATGATGACCAAACCTTAACTTTTTCTTGGCTTTTTCATGGACTGTAGGTATGAAGAAACAGACTCGATCTAAATTATGAAAACTGTAAAATCTCACCGAGCAACCTGAAAATCTGATACCACTTGATAGAGGCAAGGGTGTCCCGATGTTTCGATGAGATGGCAGCTATCGTTTTCTGTGGGAGTCGACCTTGACGATCCAACTACAAACGTGCGAGACGTCGCGCCTTAGCAATCGCTAAACCAACTTCCGAGGGGTTATTGACCACGCCGGAGCACGATCAACCTCATTGCTACCTCTTGAGCACTGCGTTGGATTTCCCCGAAGAGGAAATGATGATGCATCAAAGTAGCGTAAGTATTTCTCTCAGTTTTTGAGAACCAAGGTATCAATCCAGTAGGAGGTTGCGCGCGCATCCCTTAGTACCTGCACAAAGCAAATAACTCCTCGCAACCAACACGATAAGGGGTTGTCAATCCCTTCATGGTCACTTACGAGAGTGAGATCTGATAGATATGATAAGATAATATTTTTGGTATTTTTATGATAAAGATGCAAAGTAAAATAAAGGCAAAGTAAAAAATCAAAGGAAATAACTAAGTATTGGAAGATTAATATGATGAAGATAGACTGGGGGGACATAGGTTTCACTAGTGGCTTCTCTCAAGAGCATAAGTATTCTACGGTGGATGAACGAATTACTGTTGAGCAATTGAAAGAATTGAGCATAGTTATGAGAATATCTAGGTATGATCATGTATATAGGCATCACGTCCGAGACAAGTAGACCGACTCCTGCCTGCATCTACTACTATTACTCCACTCATCGACCACTATCCAGCATGCATATAGAGTATTAAGTTAATGAAAACAGAGTAACGCCTTAAGAAAGATGGCATGATGTAGAGGGATAAATTCATGCAATATGATAAAAAAAACCATCTTGTTATCCTCGATGGAAACAATACAACACGTGCCTTGCTGCCCCTATTGTCACTGGGAAAGGACACCACAAGATTGAACCCAAAGCTAAGCACTTCTCCCATTGTAAGAAAGATCAATCTAGTAGGCCAAACCAAACTGATAATGCGAAGAGACTTGCAATGATAACCAATCCTACATAAAAGAATTCAGAGAAGATTCAAATATTGTTCATAGATAGACTTGATCATAAACCCACAATTCATCGGTCTCAACAAACACACCCAAAAAGAAGATTACATCGAATAGTTCTCCACAAGAGAGGGGGAGAACATTGTATTGAGATACAAAAAGAGAGAAGAAACCATCTAGCTAATAACTATGGACCCAAAGATTTGAGGTAAACTACTCACACTTCATCGGAGAGGCTATGGTGTTGATGTAGAAGCCCTCCGTGATGGATACCCCCTCCGGTGGAGCTCCGGAACAGGCCCCAAGATGGGATCTCGTGGATACAGGAAGTTACGGCGGTGGAATTAGGGTTTTGGCTCCGTATCTGATCGTTTGGGGGTACGTAGGTATATATAGGAGGAAGGAGTACGTCGGTGGAGCAACAGGGGGACCACGAGGGTGGAGAGCGCGCTGGGGGGGGTAGGCGTGCCCCCTACCTCGTGGCCTCCTCCTTTGTTTCTTGACGTAGGGTCCAAGTCTTCTGGATCATGTTCGGTGAGAAAATCACATTCCCGAAGGTTTCATTCCGCTTGGACTCCGTTTGATATTCCTTTTCTTCGAAACCCTAAAATAGGCAAAAAAACAACAATTCTGGGCTGGGCCTCCGGTTAATAGGTTAGTCCCAAAAATAATATAAAAGTGGAAAATAAAGCCCAATAATGTCCAAAACAGTAGATAATATAGCATGGAGCAATCAAAAATTATAGATACGTTGGAGACGTATCAAGCACCCCAAGCTTAATTCATGCTCGTCCTCGAGTAGGTAAATGATAAAAACAGAATTTTTGATATGGAATGCTACTTGGCATAATTTTAATGTAATTCTTCTTAATTGTGGTATGAATATTCAGATCCGAAAGATTCAAGATAAAAGTTCATATTGACATAAAAATAATAATACTTCAAGCATACTAACAAAGCAATCGTGTCTTCTCAAAATAACATGGCCAAAGAAAGTTATCCCTACAAAATCATATAGTCTGGCTATGCTCTATCTTCACCACACAAAGTATTTAAATCATGCACAACCACAATGACAAGCCAAGCAATTGTTTCATACTTTTGACATTCTCAAAACTTTTTCAATCTTCACGCAATACATGAGCGTGAGCCATGGATATAGCACTATAGGTGGAATAGAATGGTGGTTGTGGAGTAGACAAAAAGGGAGAAGATAGTCTCATATCAACTAGGCGTATCAACGAGATATGGAGATGCCCATCAATAGATATAAATGTGAGTGAGTAGGGATTGCCTTGCAACGGATGCACTAGAGCTATAAGTATATGAAAACTCAATAAAAGAAACTAAGTGGGTGTGCATCCAACTTTCTTGCTTATGTAGACCTAGGGCAATTTGAGGAAGCCCATCATTGGAATATACAAGCCAAGTTCTATAATGAAAAATTCCCACTAGTATATGAAAGTGACGAAATGAGAGACTCTCTACTATGAATATCATGGTGCTACTTTGAAGCACAAGTGTGGTAAAAGGATAGTAGCATTGTCCCTTCTCTCTTTTTCTCTCATTTCTTTTTATTTGGGCCTTTTCTCTTTTTTTATGGCCTCTTTTCTTTCCTTTTTTTTAATTTTTCGTCCAGAGTCTCATCCCGACTTGTGGGGGAATCATAGTCTCCATCATACTTTCCTCACTGGGACAATTCTCTAATAATGATGATCATCACACTTTTATTTTCTTACAACTCAACAATTACAACTCGATACTTAGAACAAAATATGACTATATATGAATGCCTTCGGCGGTGTACCAGGACATGCAATAACTCATGAGTGACAAGTATTTCTCAAATTCACAACTACTCAACTAGCACAACTTTAATATCAACACCTTCATATCTCAAAACAATTATCAAGCATCAAACTTCTCATAGTATTCAACACACTCATAAGAAAGTTTTATTATTCTTGAATACCAAGCATATTAGGATTATTTAAGAAAATTACCATGCTATTTAAGACTCTTAAAATAATCTAAGTGAATCATGAGAGATCAATAGTTTCTATAAAACAAATCCACCACCGTGCTCTAAAAGATATAAGTGAAGTACTAGAGCAAAACTATATAACTCAAAATATTTAAGCGAAGCACATAGAGTATTCTAACAAATTCCAAATCATGTATGGCTCTCTCAAAAGGTGTGTACAGTAAGAATGATTGTGGTAAACTAAAAAATAAAGACTCAAATAATACAAGATGCTCCAAGCAAAACACATATCATGTGGTGAATAAAAATATAGCTCCAAGTAAAGTTACCGATAGAAGTAGACGAAAGAGGGGATGCCTTCCGGGGCATCCCCAAGCTTTGGCTTTTAGGTGTCCTTAGATTATCTTGGGGGTGCCATGGGAATCCCCAAGCTTAGGCTCTTGCAACTTCTTGTTCCATAATCCATCAAATCTTTATCCAAAACTTGAAAACTTCACAACACAAAACTTAAAGTAGAAAATCTCGTGAGCTCCGTTAGCGAAAGAAAACAAAAGACCACTTCAAGGTAATGTAATGAACTCATTATTTATTTATATTGGTGTTAAAACTACTGTATTTAAACTTCTCTATGGTTTATAAACTATTTTACTAGCCATAGATTCATCAAAATAAGCAAACAACACACGAAAAACAGAATCTGTCAAAAACAGAACAGTTTGTAGTAATCTGTAGCTAGCCCAAGATCTGGAACCCCAAAAATTCTAAAATAAATTATTGGACGTGAGGAATTTATTTATTAATCATCTGCAAAAAGAATTAACTAAATAGCACCTTCCAAATAAAAATGGCAGCAGTTCTTGTGAGCGCTAAAGTTTCTGTTTTTTACAGCAAGATATCAAGACTTTCCTGAACTCTTCCCATCGGTTCTACTTGGCACAAACACTAATTAAACATAAATAACACAACCAAAACAGAGGCTAGATAAATTATTTATTACTAAACAGGAGAAAAATTCAAGGAATAAAAAGAAAATTGGGTTGCCTCCCAACAAGCGCTATCGTTTAACGCCCCTAGCTAGGCATAAAAAGCAAGGATAGATCTAGGTATTGCCATCTTTGGTAGGCAATCCATAAGTGGCTCTTATAAAAGATTCATAAGGTAATTTAATTTTATTTCTAGGAAAGTGTTACATGCCTTTCCTTAACGGAAATTGGAATCTAATATTTCCTTCCTTCATATCAATAATTGCACCAATCGTTCTAAGGAAAGGTCTACCAAGAATAATAGGACATGAAGGATTGCAATCTATGTCAAGAACAATAAAATCTTCGGGCACATAATTCCTATTTGCAACAATAATAACATCATTAATTATTCCCATAGGTTTCTTAATAGTGGAATCCACAAGGTGCAAGTTTAGAGAGCAATCATTAAAATCACGGAAACCTAACAAATCACACAAAGTCTCTGGAATCGTGGAAACTCTAGCACCCAAATCACATAAAGCATAGAACTCATGATCTTTTATCTTAATTTTAATAGTTGTTTCCCGCTCATCATAAAGTTTTCTAGGGATAGAAACTTCCAATTCAAGTTTTTCTTCATAAGATTGCATCAAGGCATCAACGATATGTTTAGTTAACGCTTTATTTTGACTATAAGCATGAATTTAGCACGGATTGCAACAAGGAAATACAATCAATCAAAGAGCAATTTTCATAATTAAATTCCTTGAAATCCAAAATAGTGGGTTTAGCAACATCTAGGGTTTTAATTTCTTCAATCCCACTTTCATCACTTTTAGCATCAAGATCTATAAACTCCGAATTTTTGGAACGCCTTATAGGTAAAGGTGGATCATATTCAGTCCGATCATTATTAAGATTCATATTGCAAAACAAAGATTTAATAGGGAACACATCAATAACTTCTAGATCTTCATCTTTATTTTCATAGAAATCTAGTTTAGCGGCCATCCTATTAACTAAGGTAGCCTGCTTATCCAAAATTTCAGCAGTCAATTTGTCAAGACAAGCAATTTGGGATCTTAAACTATCAAATTCTTTAGACATATCATTGAGCTCTTTATTCATAAAACTCATAAAACTTTTCTGTTCCTTAAGCTTGTTTCTAAAGAAACTATTATGCTCAAATTGCAAGACCATAAAACTCCTAATGTTGTTTTCGATTTCTTCTAACCTTTTAAGGTGAAGATCACTAAGTCGGGGAAGAGCCATCGAGACAAGCAAGCAATCCAACACACAAGCAAACAAAAAAAAACAAGCAGGCAAAAAGAGGCAAATGGAGAAAGAGAGGGAGGATAGAGAGAGAGAGGGCGAATAAAATGGCAAGGGTGAAGTGGGGCAGAGGAAAATGAGAGGCAAATGGCAAATAATGTAATGCGGGAGATAAGGATTGTGATGGGTACTTGGTATGTTGACTTTTGCGTAGACGCCAAAACGGCTCGTTGTTGGAAGTCAAATCTTGACTTGCACGAACCTCCCCAGCAACAGAGCCAAAAATTATTCTTGCTACCTCTTGAGCACTGCGTTGGATTTCCCCGAAGAGGAAAGGATGATGCAGCAAAGAAGCGTAAGTATTTCCCCTCAGTTTTTGAGAACCAAGGTATCAATCCAGTAGGAGGTTGCGCGCGCGTCCCCTAGTACCTACACAAAGCAAATAACTCCTCGCAACCAACGCGATAAGGGGTTGTCAATCCCTTCAGGGTCACTTACGAGAGTGAGATCTGATAGATACGATAAGGTAATTTTTTTGGTATTTTTATGATAAAGATGCAAAGTAAAATAAAGGCAAAGTAAAAAGCAAAGGAAATAACTAAGTATTGGAGGATTAATATGATGAAGATAGACCCGGGGGCCATGTGTTTCACTAGTGGCTTCTCTCAAGAGCATAGGTATTCTACGGTGGGTGAACGAATTACTGTTGAGCAATTGACTTAATTGAGCATAGTTATGAGAATATCTAAGTATGATCATGTATGTAGGCATCACGTCCGAGACAAGTAGACCGACTCCTGCCTGCATCTACTACTATTACTCCACTCATCGACCGCTATCCAGCATGCATCTAGAGTATTAAGTTAATGAAAACAGAGTAACACCTTAAGCAAGATGACATGATGTAGAGGGATAAATTCATGCAATATGATTAAAAAAAACCATCTTGTTATCCTCGATGGCAACAATACAATACGTGCCTTGCTGCCCCTACTGTCACTAGGAAAGGACACCGCAAGATTGAACCCAAAGCTAAGCACTTCTCCCATTGCAAGAAAGATCAATCTAGTAGGCCAAACCAAACGGATAATTCTAAGAGACTTGCAAAGATAACCAATCATACACAAAAGAATTCAGAGAAGATTCAAATATTGTTCATAGATAGACTTGATCATAAACCCACAATTCATCGTCTCAACAAACACACCGCAAAAATAAGATTACATCGAATAGTTCTCCACAAGAGAGGGGGAGAACATTGTATTGAGATCCAAAAAGAGAGAAGAAGCCATCTAGCTAATAACTATGGACCCGAAGGTCTGAGGTAAACTACTCACACTTCATCGGAGAGGCTATGGTGTTCATGTAGAAACCCTCAGTGATGTATACCCCCTCCGGCGGAGCTCGGGAATAGGCCCCAAGATGGGATCTCATGGATACAGGAAGTTACGACGGTGGAATTAGGGTTTTGGCTCCGTATCTGAACGTTTGGGGGTACGTAGGTATGTATAGGAGGAAGGAGTAGGTCAGTGGAGCAACAGGGGGCCCACGAGGGTGGAGGGCGCGCCTAGGGGGGGGAGGCGCGCCCCCTACCTCGTGGCCTCCTCCTTTGTTTCTTGACGTAGGGTCCAAGTCTCCTGGATCATGTTCGGTGAGAAAATCACGTTCCCTAAGGTTTCATTCCGTTTGGACTCCGTTTGATATTCCTTTTCTTCGAAACCCTAAAGTAGGCAATTCTAGGCTGGGCCTCCGGTTAATAGGTTAGTCCCAAATATAATATAAAAGTGGAAAATAAAGCCCAATAATGTCCAAAACAGTAGATAATATAGCATGGAGCAATCAAAAATTATAGATACGTTGGAGACGTATCGCTCACCACGAGGGTCTGTTTCTTGCGAGCAAACGAAGAACAAGCAAGAAACTGAGATTGCAATCTGGATATTGCGAATATAAGATGAAAGCTTTATTGATCAAGGTGGGGTTCTGTGACGCCTTTGTCTGGTTGTTGAACTCAAACGAAGTACGCGAAGTTGTAGCTATGGTGAACTTTAATCTAAACAAAACCCAAAGTCTAAATGACGCCCTAAGGGCTGTATATATGGAGGAAGAGGGGGGAATTTCGTGGCCCTTGGAGGAGGGGTCCAAAACCAACCCTAACTCTTGTTTCCCCACACATACGGACTCTAAAAACACCCTATACTTAAGTATTTCGAAAATACATGGGCCTGGCCCAATAATAAGGTGACGCAACACCTAGAATAGCCTCCAGACGAAATTTATGAAGTGGCATCTTGTATATTTCATCCAAGGCTTCATGCACTCCTTATGGTGGCTTCAAAGTCCTGAAATCATCACTTGTAACCCCGTTCTTGATCCCCTTGCGCATGCCATCATCTCTGTGACGCCCGGATAGTTAAGCTATAGTAACCCTCTGCTAATTATGCCACATCACCTCGGTTACTGTAGATGAACTCGCGTTGATTCGAAACCGATTCTAATTCAATTTCCAAACCAAGGAAAACAACAAAAGTTTTCAAACTTTGAAAGTAAAATGCTCTAAGCGTGTCAAATAAATCATAAGTAATTATGGTGGTGAAACCACACTTTTATAAAAGTGTTTAAATGCACTATAGTAAATAAATCAGTAGCAAAACTATTCTTTAAATGATATTTAAACATTGAACAATTACAAAACTATTTTTTTAGTGTGGGTAGAAAAATAATGTGACAGTGGCATTGTTGGTAACATCCATTTAGGTGTCACTTTGGTATATAATGAAACTATTATAAATAGGAACTAAAAGGAAAATAAAAGAAATAAGATAAGGGAAATAAAAGTAAAAGGAAAAAACAAAACAAAACAAAGGAAGCCAAAAAAAGGAACAGGACCCCCCGACCCAACTGGGCCACGGCCCAGCTAGCCGGCCCACCCCGCCTACCTTAACCCCACTCCCCTAAAACCCTAGCGCCGCACACCCCCACTCCTCCCGCACGAACCCCACTCCTCCCGAGAGACCCCCACTCCCTCTTGTTCTCGACCGATGCCGACCCCCCCGCGCCCGATCCCTTTGCCGCACCGGAGCCCCAGCACGCCGGTGCGCCCGCGCCCAAGGACTGCCGCCTCCGCCCTGCCGTCCTCGCGCCACCGCCTCCCGGGAACTCCTCCCATGGCCGTCACCATCCGGTTCTCCGCGTCCATATCACGCCAAGCCGCCTCGTTGCTGGAGATGGACGGATCCCGGAGGCACTATCGTGGATCCGACCTCCCCTGAGTCGGGGAAGACGCGGCAGTGGATGCCCACACGTACAGGAGTATTAGGGTTCACTGGTTCGCTGCGGTGTGAGGCTGCCGTCGCCGCAGAATAACAGGGGGTGTGGGTGAGTAGAGGGATGGCCTGGCCAGCGGTGGGAGTAGTAGGGGGCGGTGAGGCCTCCGCCGCATCGCAGCCGGCCACGGGAGGCAGGAGCACGAGGCACGACCGGCGCTGGTTTGGGCGGCTGGAGCAAGAAGACCAGAGGTTGAAGAAGCACTACGGCCGTTGGATGGACATCGTACGGTCACTTGAGCTAGAATCGTGCATATTGCCTAAGTTGACAAAGCCCTCCGTTCCCGTCAACTTAGTAGGCCCACAAGTCAGCCTGCCACTATACTGGGTCCCAGCTAATAGGGGGAGTATTCATTTTTTTGTGCATAATAAGGAGGCACTTCCTTGCGTGCAAAGATATAGCTGGTGGGTCCGAGCTGTCAGTGGCGGTAACGTTTTTTCGCGAAATACAGAGGCCCTTTCGGTGGGTCCCTGATGTTAGGTGGAGGAATCATTATTTTGCGCGTAATAAGGAGGCATTTCCTTGCATGCGGCCGTGGACCCAGCTGCGGCCTCTTCACATAAAGTCCACTTCAAATGCATGTCGGTCGTTGACCACATTGACCAGGCCGCGTTGAGAGCACCAGGGCGGTGGACGATGGCGAGGCCTAGGAAGGGAACGACATGGAGCCAGGGAAGACTCGACAGTTGTTTCCCATGCGGAGGGGAGTACGACTGTACGAGGGTTTACTGGTTCGTCTGCCGTCGCTGGAGAATAACATCAGGTGTGGGTGAGTAGAGGGATGGCTAGGCCAGCGATGGGAGTACGGTGGGGCGGTGAGGCCTGCGCGGCAGTAGAACCGGCCGCGGGGAGGAGGGAGCAGGCAGTCCCGCCGGCGCCTGTTTGAGCGGCTGGAGCAGGAAGAGCAGAGATTGAAGAAGCACGACGGCCGTTGGATGGCCATCCAACAGTCACTGCTTGTGCATCAACCTTTTTTTTAGGAAAGCCTCAAATCTGTGGAAAACAACATACAACCCATTTGCTAATTCTTAAGGTTTTTTTGGAGCCCATATTCTTTTTGTTAGCATTACAGCCCATATTGTGGACACGGTTAAAAAATTATACAAAATTTTGCATATTTCGGTGCGGTCCGAACTATTTTTAATTCCGAAATTTCGACTCACATTCAAACTGATTTTAAAAATAAATGTATATCAATATAAAATCCAACAAATTCTCCACGCATAAAAATTAATGTAATTTAAAATCTTGAATGAAAAAAAAGATATTTGAAACTAATTGCCGGTTTGATGTGTTTTAAAAATGTACAACCCATTTCTCCTTACTGATGGGCCATTTTCTCGGCCAGCCGAATGAAAGCTCTCCCCGTCTTGAAAGATTTGCAGCCCAACAGGCCTGACAAAGCGACTTACTTGGCAAATCACAAAAAAACTGGGCTGTGGCCATGGACCCAGCTAGCAGTCCATTTGTTTTTTAGTCCATTTGGTGGGCTGGGTGAAACAATGATGTAGCATATATGCAGCCCATTTAAATCCCATTTGCATTATTCTCGAAAGCAGCGGACTTGCTAGGCTAGGTGAAAATATCATGTTGGGCTAGACGGAGAAATGTTATAAAAACATAAACACATGATTGCACGTCAGTAAAATCTTTACAAGCTTATGTACGCAATCACTAGGAGTTAACTTGCCAAGTTATATATAAACAATTATTATTATTATTTTGTAAGAACTTTCATCTTACGAAATAAAATATCATTTTAATTTGATGAGTTAATAGTATGTGGGGTATTATTATTTTTTAGGCTAGACGTGGGACAGTTGAGTTGGTTCTAGGCGAAAATACTGGGAGAAAACTCAGTTTACATCGAAAAAGAAAGTGGGAGAAAATTCAGAGACCTGCCAGGTCCAAGTGAGGAGGGGAATATGTTGGGAGGAAGGAGATTCAAAGCACGGCAACCGAGTGAACTAGTTTTTTTACGGACAAGTGAACTAGTTTACATACATAAGCAAATTGCCACTAAAAAAAGCAATCAGGTTAATGGGTTCTTAAAAGAAATATTTCGGACAAAACAGATAATTAATTACGACACATAGGCTAATGCATGAAATACTCACATGATAAAGGTGCTTATAAACAGATAAAGTACAACATCTAGACCTTCCTGGCACACTTGATCATGACGCTGCGGCTGTCCGTGTACTCGTCGGTTACGGGAAGCAGACACGCCCTCATGTCCAAGATCTGCATTTACATGTCGTAGCATGCGTATGCGCCCTTGGCCGCGTAGGTTATGTAGGCTAGATTAAGAGGTACCTCCCACGTGTTCAGGTCGTCTTCTTTCATGTTGGCGTATCAGGGGTCGATGATGGTCTCAGCGAGGTCAACCACAGAGTCCTTCTCCTGCCCGTTGCTGATGATCTTGTATTGCTTCTGGATGTTGACAAGCTTGTTGCACCAGATGGCTGAATCGTCGCGTTCTTCCTTCTCTCCACCATAGCAAAGGTGCAGTCGGCGTTGCCGATGAAACGGGCGAATGCTCCAGAACCTGGTGCAGCCATAGGACTGAGGCGAGGCAGAGCTTCACCAAGTCTGTATCGTTGGTGTACATAACATTCAACTTGGTGCA
Source organism: Triticum aestivum (assembly GCF_018294505.1). NCBI lineage: Eukaryota > Viridiplantae > Streptophyta > Magnoliopsida > Poales > Poaceae > Triticum > Triticum aestivum. The sequence continues at coordinate 278,593,837 of NC_057806.1, forward strand.
GCCATAGGACTGAACGGCGAACTCAAAGGGAAACTCCTTGCTGAAGTCCATATCCAGCAGGCTCACCCCTCGGATCGCCATTGGAGTCTCTTCGAGTAAATGAGTGTGTAGGCGGCGGCAGTAGTTCGTTTTTCAGCTCTTGGGGAACTGGATTCAAGAGTAAGCTGAGTGTGTACAGGCGACAACAGTTACTACCCCTCCCTCGTCCGCTGCATGCCCGGCAGAAGATGCACCCTCGGCCACACGTCGGTTCACGAGTGGGTTTGTATTGGTACTGTAATAACAGGAGTTAGTGGTCACTTTACTTAAATTTAATTAGCTTTAATAGAAATTTGTACTTAAAACAAGCAATGCATTCGCTCATTCTATTAGTGCCACAGGATCAACATGCACAACAATTAGAATTATTATTCTCAGGACGCACACGATCATCACATTTTTCGCACTTGTTGGAAATATGCCCTAGAGGCAATAATAAATTGGTTATTATTATATTTCCTTGTTCATGATAATCATTTATTATCCATTCTAGAATTGTATTGATAGGAAACTCAGATACATGTGTGGATACATAGACAACACCATGTCCCTAGTAAGCCTCTAGTTGACTAGCTCGTTGATCAATAGATGGTTACGGTTTCCTGACCATGGACATTGGATGTCGTTGATAACGGGATGCCATCATTAGGAGAATGATGTGATGGACAAGACCCAATCCTAAGCCTAGCACATAGATCGTGTAGTTCGTATGCTAAAGCTTTTCTAATGTCAAGTATCATTTCCTTAGACCATGAGATTGTGCAACTCCCGGATACCGTAGGAGTGCTTTGGGTGTGCCAAACGTCACAACGTAATTGGGTGGCTATAAAGGTTCACTACAGGTATCTCCGAAAGTGTCTGTTGGGTTGGGACGAATCGAGACTGGGATTTGTCACTCCGTGTAAACGGAGAGGTATCTCTGGGCCCACTCGGTAGGACATCATGATGTGTTACGGAACGAGTAAAGAGACTTGCCAGTAACGAGATTGAACAAGGTATCGGATACCAACGATCGAATCTCGGGCAAGTATCGTACCGATGGACAAAGGGAATTATATACGGGATTGATTGAATCCTTGACATCATGGTTCATCTGATGAAGTCATCGTGGAGCATGTGGGAGCCAACATGGGTATCCAGATCCCGCTGTTGGTTATTGACCGGAGAGTTGTCTCGGCCATGTCTGCATGACTCCTGAGCCCGTAGGGTCTACACACTTAAGGTTCGATGATGCTAGGGTTATAGGGAATAGATGTACGTGGTTACCGAATGTTGTTCGGAGTCCCGGATGAGATCCCGGATGTCACGAGGAGTTCCGGAATGGTCCGGAGGTAAAGATTTATATATGGGAAGTCATCATACTGTCACCGGAATAATTCGGGGGTTACCGGTATTGTACCGGGACCACCGGAGGGGTTCCGGGGGTCCACCGGGAGGGTCCACCTGCCCCGGAGGGCCCTATGGGCTGTATGTGGAGAGGGACCAGTCCCTTAGTGGGCTGGGCGCCTCCCCCCCTAGGGCCCATGCGCCTAGGGTTTGGGGGAACCCTAAAGGGGGGGCGCCCCCTTGCCTTGGGGGGCAAGGCAACCCCCCTTGGCCGGCGCCCCCTCCTCAGATTGGATCTAAGGGGGCCGGCCCCCCTCTCCCTTGCCCCTATATATATATGGGGGGTGGGAGGGTAGCCGCACCCAAGTTCTGGCGCAGCCCTCCCCTCTCCCAAGTCCTCCTCTTCTCCCGCGGTGCTTGGCGAACCCCTGCAGGATTGCCACGCTCCTCCTTCACCACCATGCCGTCGTGCTGCTGCTGGACGGAGTCTTCCCCAAACCTCTCCTTCTCCCCTTGCTGGATCAAGGCGTAGGAGACGTCATCAGGCTGCACGTGTGTTGAACGCGGAGGCGCCGTGGTTCGGCGCTTAGATCGGAATCAACCGCGATCTGAATCGCTACGAGTACGACTCCTTCATCCGCGTTCTTGCAACGCTTCCGCTTAGCGATCTACAAGGGTATGTAGATGCACTCTCCTTCCCCTCGTTGCTAGATTACTCCATAGATTGATC
>NC_057806.1:278596164-278601733 GCF_018294505.1 Triticum aestivum
CGTCGTGCTGCTGCTGGATGGAGTCTTCCCCAACCTCTCCTTCTCCCCTTGCTGGATCAAGGCGTAGGAGACGTCACCGGGCTGCACGTGTGTTGAACGCGGAGGCGCCGTGGTTCGGCGCTTAGATCGGAATCAACCGCGATCTGAATCGCTACGAGTACGACTCCTTCATCCGCGTTCTTGCAACGCTTCCGCTTAGCGATCTACAAGGGTATGTAGATGCACTCTCCTTCCCCTCGTTGCTAGATTACTCCATAGATTGATCTTGGTGATGCGTAGAAAATTTTAAATTTCTGCTACGATCCCCAACAGTGGCATCATGAGCTAGGTCTATGCGTACTTTCTATGCACGAGTAGAACACAAAGCAGTTGTGGCATCGATATGTCAATTTACTTGCCGTTACTAGTCTTATCTTGATTCGGCGGCATCGTGGGATGAAGCGGCCCAGACCGACCTTACACGTACGCTTACGTGAGACTGGTTCCACCAACTGACATGCACTAGTTGCATAAGGTGGCTAGCGGGTGTCTGTCTCTCCCACTTTAGTTGGATCAGATTCGATGAAAAGGGTCCTTATGAAGGGTAAATAGAAATTGGCATATCACGTTGTGGTTTTGGCGTAGGTAAGAAACGTTCTTGCTAGAAACCTATAGCAGCCACGTAAAAACTTGCAACAACAATTAGAGGACGTCTAACTTGTTTTTGCAGCATATGCCTTGTGATGTGATATGGCCAAAAGGATGTGATGAATGATATATGTGATGTATGAGATTGATCATGTTCTTGTAATAGGAATCACGACTTGCATGTCGATGAGTATGACAACCGGCAGGAGCCATAGGAGCTGTCTTAATTTATTTATGACCTGCGTGTCAACATAAACGTCATGTAATTACTTTACTTTATTGCTAAAGCGTTAGCCATAGTAGTAGAAGTAATAGATGATGAGACAACTTCAAGAAGACACAATGATGGAGATCATGGTGTCATGCCGGTGACAACGATGATCATGGAGCCCTGAAGATGGAGATCAAAAGGAGCAAAATGATATTGGCCATATCATGTCACTATTTGATTGCATGTGATGTTTATCATGTTTTACATCTTATTTGCTTAGAACGACGGTAGCTTAAATAAGATGATCCCTCACTAAAATTTCAAGAAAAGTGTTCCCCCTAACTGTGCACCATTGCGAAGGTTCGTTGTTTCGAAGCACCACATGATGATCGGGTCTGATAGATTCTAACATTCGAATACAACGGGTGTTGACGAGCCTAGCATGTACAGACATGGCCTCGGAACACATGCGAAACACTTTGGTTGACTTGACGAGCCTAGCATGTACAGACATGGCCTCGGAACACGGAAGACCGAAAGGTCAAACATGAGTCGTATAGAAGATACGATCAACATGAGATGTTCACCATTGATGACTAGTCCGTCTCACGTGATGATCGGACATGGCCTAGTCGATTCGGATCATGTTTCACTTAGATGACTAGAGGGATGTCTACCTGAGTGGGAGTTCATTAAATTAATTTGATTAGATGAATTCAATTATCATGAACATAGTCTAAATTGTCTTCGCAAATATGTTGTAGATAAATAGCTCACGTTGTAGCTCCCTATTTCAATACGTTCCTAGAGAAAGATTAAGTTGAAAGATATTGTAAGCAATGATGCGGACTAGGTCCGTAGTCCGAGGAGTGTCCTCACTGCTACACAGAAGGCTTACATCTTTGATGCACCACTCGATGTGCAAACCCCTACAATGTGGTCCATGGATGTTGTGAACACCTGACAGACACATTCTGATGACTACCTGATAGTTTAGTGCACCATACTTTATGGATTAGAATCGGGATTCCAATGACGTTTTGAACGCCATAGAACATATGAGATGTTCCAAGAGCTGAAATTGGGATTTCAGGCTCATGCCCATGTTGAGAGGTGTGAGACCTCTGACAAGTTCTTTTGCCAACAAGATGGAGGAGAATAGCTCAGCTAATGAGCATGTGCTCAGAATGTCTGGGTGCTACAATCACTTAAATCAAGTGGGAGTTAAACTTCCAGATAAGATAGTGATTGATAGAGTTCTCTAGCCACTATCACTAAGCTACTAGATCTTCGTGATGAGCTATGACATGCAAGGGATGGAGTTGATCCCGAAGCTGTTCGCGGTGCTTAAGACCGCAAAAGGTAGAAATCAAGAAGGAGCATCAAGTGTTGATGGTTTAACAAGACCACTAGTTTCAAGAAGGGCAAGGGCTAGAAGGGAAACTTCATGGATGGCAAACCAGTTACCGCTCCAGTGAACGAACCCAAGGTTGAACCCAAACCCGAGACTAAGTGCTTCTATTGTAAGGGGAATGGTCACTGGTAGCGGAATTACCCCGAATGCATGGTAGATAAGAAGGCTGGCAACTTCAACAAAATTTATACGTGTTATTAATGTGTACCTCACTAGTACTCCTGATAGCACCTGGGTATTGGAAACCGGTTCAGTTGCTATTATTGGTGACTTGAAGCAAAAGCTACGGACTAAACGGAGACTGGCTAAGGGCGAGGTGACGATGTGTGTTGGAAGTATTTCCAAAGTTGATAAGATCACCATCGCACGCTCCATCTGCCTTCGGGATTAGTATTGAACCTAGATAAATGTTATCAGGTGTCTACGTTGAGCATGAATATGATTAGATCATGTTCATTGCAATACGGTTATTCATTTAAGTTAGAGAATAATGGTTATTCTGTTTACATGAATAATACCTTTCATGGTCATGCACCCTATGTGAATGGTTCATTGAATCTCGGTCGTGGTAATACACATGTTCACGCCAAAAGATGTAGAGTTAATAATGATAGTACCACTTTCTCGTGGCACTGCCGCTTAGGTCATATTGGCGTAAGATGCATGAAGAAACTCCATGTCGATGGATGTTTGGAGTCACTTGATTTTGAATCGCTTGACACATGCGAGCCATGCCTCATGGGCAGGATGACTAAGACCCCGTTTTCAGGTACAATGAAACGGGCAAGTGACTTGTTGGAAATCATGCATGCTGATGCGTGTGATCCAATGAGAATTGAAGCGTGCGGTGGATATCGCTATTTTCTCATCTTCACTGACGATTTGGGTAAATATAGGTATATCTACTTAATGAAGCACAAGTCTGAAACGTTTGAAAAATTCAAGGGATTTCAGAGTGAAGTTAAGAATCATCATAACAATAAGATCATGTTCCTACGATCTGATCAAAAGGGGATTTTCTGAGTTATGAGTTTGGCAATCACTTAAGACATTGTGGAATTGTTTCGTAGTTGAAGCCACCTAGAACACCACAGCGTAATGGTGTGTCCGGACGTCGTAATCGAACCTTATGAGATATGGTGCGATCTATGATGTCTCTTACCGATCTACCGCTATTATTTTGAGGTTATGCATTAGAGACAACTGCATTCACTTTAGATAGGACACCATATAAGTCCGTTGAGACGACACCGTATGAACATTGTTTTGGCAAGAAACCAAAGTTGTCGTTTCTTAATGTTTGGGGCTGCGATGCTTAAGGCTTCAACCGGAGAAGCTCGAACCCAAAGCGGACAAACACATCTTCATAGGATACCCAAAGGTGACAGTTGGGTACACCTTCTATCTCAGATCCAAGGGAAAATTGTTTGTCGCTAAGAACGGGTCCTTTCTCGAGAAGGAGTTTCTCTCGAAAGAATTGAGTGGGAGGAAGATAGAACTTGATGAGGTTGTCGAACCTTTACTTCAACCAGAGAGTGATTAAATGACCATTTAACTTGCCGATTAGCCTATTAATCCCCTACTCACCAGCCGACCGAGCAGCTACCACTTAACAATTTCCTCAACAATGGTTATGGTTGTTGTCCTCTGCATCATCATGCTATGTTTCCCAGCTTGCAAGATTCAGAACCAACAAATAAGATCCAAATAATAAGTACAACAAAGATGCCTACACATCTCATTGATTCCCAGCTTGCAAGATTCAGAACCAACAAATAAGATCCAAATAATAAGTACAACAAAGATGCCTACACATCTCACTGATTCCCAGCTTGCAAGATTCAGAACCAACCCATTAGAGCCTTTTGATAAAGTGAATATCAGGATTAAATCCATCTTGGCTAACCATGTCATACAATCGAAGAACTTGGCGAATGCTCTTGACCGTCACAACATCTGTAGTTGAGTATTCCTGTTTGCACAGCATGTTTGCACAGCACAAACAAGGAGACAGGAGAGCATGATTTTGCTTTAATAGCGGCCTCCTTGAACTCAACCTCCAGCTCTACTTGGATGAGGTCTGCCTGGAGTTCCATGATTCAATTCATGCGCCTTTTTCTGTAGTTCACCTGAAATGAAGCAAAGATTGCATCATTTAGCTAGCAAGAAGTACTTGCTCTTGTGAGCTGGCAGGTTCTTCTTTAGTAATTGCACTAAAATTGAGGAACATTAAGGTTGGCTGTACGGTTCATGTAAGGTGCAACTATAATTTTCTTATCCTTTTGTGCAGTTCCACTAAAATAAAGTGCCATTGTGGTGACAGTGACGGCTCCATCTTGCAAAGGCTAATAAAATGTTGCACGAGATTACCAGCAGAACTTGATGGAGATTTTGGAAACTCCAATCACCATTTTGTGCAGTTCCACCAAAATTGAGAGATGTTGCCCACGTGACATTTTAGTTGAACTGCACAAGACACTCATTCCAAAAAAAGTGTTTTGTGCAGTTCACCAAAAGGTCACAATAGCAACAAGGTGAAATGGATATCCCTATCTGCACAAAAAGATAGAAAGTAAATAGTTGCTGGTCAATAAGAATATATGAAACATATACAAAATGAAAAGAAGCATCTTAATTATGTTCATGGCAATCACGCAAGCACAGTAGAAATTTTAAAACGTCAGCAATGCTTCATGTTACCAGAAGCATTACGATCAACAATGAGATTCCTCAAATATGGGATTACTTTAATGGTGGCATTGCTTGTTTACCAGACACAGTAAATCAACAGCAGCTAAAGAGTTGGTTTAAGGGCATGGGACCGTGGGGACACCAGGACACTCAGCAGCGTAAAGGAGCAACTTACTTATCATACCGGGGAAACAGCAGGAGTGCCATTTGTAACGCAGTTTAATTGCATCTTATCACTGGAGGCATTAGATTAACAATAACACTGGTTAGACATGTCCATAAGGTAACAGTGTGATCGCTTTATTTTACATGCGCCCTTACATTAACAACAGCAAAAGGTTGGTATAAGGACATGCGACAGTGGACGCATCAGCACAATGTACCTACAAGGAGGCATAAAGTGGTGATGCCGAGTTTGTTCATGCTATGTGAGAGCAGCAAACCTAATCCTGGAGACCTTGTACTATGTGAGGGCAGCAAATCTAATCCTGGAGACCTTTTACTATGTGAGGGCAGCAAATCTAATCCTGGAGACCTTTTGCTATGTGAGGGCAGCAAATCTAATCCTGGAGACCTTTTACTATGTGAGGGCAGCAAATCTAATCCTGGAGACCTTTTACTATGTG